>NW_006400218.1:452418-460202 GCF_000299155.1 Elephantulus edwardii | reverse complement strand
ACTCCATATATTCCTTCCATCTTCTTTTAATACTTCCTGGATCATTTACTATTCGTTAGCTTTTTAATTTTCATTGGTTCTGTTGTGATGTTGCCTGACTCATCTCTTATTTGCATTATTTGTGTTTTTTCTTTCTTTTCCTTTGTGAGTTTTGCTAATGGTTTGTCGATTTTATTAATCTTTTCAAAGAACCAACTCCTAGTTTTGTTGATAGTTTCAATTGTTTTTCGGTTTTTTAGTTCATTTATTTCTGCTCTAATTTTTATAATTTCGGTTTTTTTAGAGGGTGTTGGGTTTTCTTGCTACTCTTTTTCAATTTGCTGAAGATGTTAAGTTAGAGAGTCAATGGTAAATTTTCCTTGCCTTTTGATATATTTGCTTATTGCTGTAAATTGACCTCTATTTACTGCTTCGCCTGTTTCCCAGAGGTTTTAGTAAGTGGTGTTTTCATTCTCTTTTGTTTCAAGAAATTTTTAATTGCATTTTTTATTTCTTCTAGTACCCAGTCGTGTTCAAGCAAGGAGTTGTTCAGCTTCCAAATGTATGTTTTTTCCCCTTTATCGTCCTACTATATCTAATTTTGTAGCATTATGGTCTGAAAAGATGTTTTGTATTATTTCTATGTTTTTTAATTTATTGATGCTTGACTTCTGTCCCAGAATGTGAACTATTCTGGAGAATGTTCCATGTACATTGGAGAAGAAGGTATACTGTGTTTTTTGGGGTTCATTAGCCTATAAATATCTATGAGGTCAAGTTGGTATATTGTATGATTTAATTCTTCAGTATCTTTGTTGAGTTTCTTTCTGGTAGTTCTATCTTTTCTTGAGAGGGGTGTATAGAAGTCTCCAAATATTATAGTAGTGTTGTCCATTTCCTTTTTAAAGTCTTGTTAATGTTTGTTTTACATAGTTTGCAGGTCTTTCATTTGGTGCGTAGTTATTTATTATTGTTATGTCCTCTTTTTCTATTGACCCTCTCAGCATTATGTAGTGACCTTCCTTGTCCTTTGTGATGGTTTTTATATTGATATTTATTTTATCTTGGAGAGGGACATCATGCTTGGTAGGGTAGAGGGACAGCGCAGGAGGGGAAGACCCTCTATGAGGTGGATTAATTCAGTGACTCGGGTAATCGGGATGGGTGTGTCAGAGGCAAGCGATTGGCAAAGGATAGAGCAGGGTTTAGGGCTGTTGTACATAGGGTCGCTATGTACATAAAAACAACACAAACATTTATTTTATCAGAGATTAATATCGCTACTCCTGCTTTTTTCTGGTTGCCGTTTGCTTGGTATATTCCCCCCACCCTTTTATTTTTAGTCTG
Source organism: Elephantulus edwardii (assembly GCF_000299155.1). Taxonomy (NCBI): domain Eukaryota; kingdom Metazoa; phylum Chordata; class Mammalia; order Macroscelidea; family Macroscelididae; genus Elephantulus; species Elephantulus edwardii. Next base: position 458,876 of record NW_006400218.1, on the reverse strand, counting down.
TCTTTATCTTCATTTTTCAGATGTGTCTCTTGTACACAACATATTGATGGATTTTGACTTTTTATCCAATCTGCTACTCTTTTTCTCTTCGGTGGTGCATTTAAACTATTTACATTCAGTGTGATTATCGAGAGGCAAGGTTTTATTGCTATCATTGTGTTGAGTTCTTTTTGGTGTTGTTGCTAGTTACTTTGGTCCATGATCCTTTCTGTGGTATCTCTGTAAGAAGGACGTCTCTGAGTCTTTCCTGCAATGCTGGTCTTGTTTTTACAAACTCTCTTAGGTTCTGCTTTTCTGGGAATATCTTGATCTTCATATATGATGATAACTTTGCTGGGTACAGTATTCTTGCTTGAGAGTTGTGTTCTTTGAGTGTTTGATATATGTCCTTCCACTCTCTTCTTGCTTGCATGGCTTCTTTTGAAATCAGCACTTAATGTTATCTGCTCTCCCTTATAGGTTACTCTTTGTTTTTCCCTTGCTGCTTTCAGGATTCTCTCCTTATCTTTGGTTATTGCAAATTTAACTATGATATGCCTTGATGTTTTCCTTTTTTGGTCTAGTCTATAAGGTGTTCACTGCACTGCTTGTATATATATTCTCTCATTCTTCATTATGCCTGGGAAGTTTTCCTCTAGTAATTCTTCCACAACTTTTTCAGTGCTTTTACTTGCCTCTTCCTGTTCTGGGATTCCAATGATGTGCATGTTATTTCTCTTGATGGTGTCCCACATTATTCTTAGGTTTTCTTCTTTTTCCTTCCTTTTTGAGTCTGCTTTTTGCTCTAGCAAATCAGTAGTGACAATTTTGTCCTCTATTTCACTGGTTGTTTGTTCCATCTCTTCAACTGTGCTCATTTGTCCCTCCATCATGTTGAAAGCATCTGAAACATTGGACCTCATATTTTGGATAGTGGTTTCTTGTTTTTCCAGTGAGTGCTGCTAATGCCTTGTTTGTTTTCTCTACATTGTTCTGGACTGGTTTTTTTAGCTCCTCTTGGTTTTTGCTTGTAGTATCCTGTAATTCTTCAAGTTTGTCTTTTATCCATTGAAAATATTCAATCATTGTTCTTTTAAATTCTGTGTCAGAAAGTTCCATCAGACTTTCTGGCTTCAGGAAATCCATCGATACTGTGTCACCCTTTGGGGGTAATATCTTGCTTTGTGCTTGTGTATTGTGTGTGACAGCTTGCTTTCTTCGAGACATTGATATGTTCTTGATCTGAAGATAATGCTCTAGAGATCAGTTGCGTAGCTATCCCACTTGTGCTTTTCTCTGAACGTCTCACTCCAGGGAAATGTCAGTTCAGAGCCTGTGAGAGCAGCCTCTTGTAGGTAAGATAGGTCAAGGTGTTCCGGATTAGAGGCAGGTTGATTACCCAGAAGTGTAGACACAGGTGCGGATCCAAATGGGGTTGTGGCAATCACAAGGGCATGTCAACCACTTGGGGGACCTCACTCACGGCTCAGTTGTCTGGGTGTGCTTACAATTGGGGTCTCTATTCAAATTCCAGCTGTCCGTCTCCCACCCAGTGGTTTTCATTCACTGGTCCCTGTCCAGTGGTGCTCACACAGTTGCCCTTGCACAGTGGCCCCTGCCCAGTAAAGCTCCTGGGTCCAAGAGGACTCAACAAGACAAAGTCAAATTTCTACCAACGCACTCGCCTCTGGCTGGTCTGCAGTGTCCACAAAAGTTCAGCCAAATTGTCACTGGCCAACTCATTCCTGGGCAGTTGGTGTGCCCCCAGAGAGCTCAGCCAAATTCCCACCAGTGGGCTCACCCTTGGAAACTCTCTCAGACAATCTGCGGTGCCCAAGAAAACCCAATTAGGATCCTTCCAGCTTTTCTCGTGGCAGATCAGTCCCACAGCAGCTCGATTGGTGGCTTCAGATGATGGCTGTCTCCGTGGTGTGCCTTTGTGTGCTGACTCAGAATTGTACTGTCCATGGCTGCTGTTGTGCTGCGTGAAGGAGTCTCTAGTGGCCCTGGAGCACTGCCAGGGGGTGCACCCTTGTGGTGAGGCCACCAGGGTATGCCAGAAGTGTGGGGTCGTGGGATGGTGGTGGGGTGGTGTCCCTGGACACGGTGCTGTGGCAGAGATGGGGGTACAGGGCTTGGGCAGCACTGGGAGTTAGGGATTGCAGTCTGTTCCCAGATATTAAGCTGCCAGTCCGCAGCAAATAAGTGTTCCTGCGCTGCGCCATGTTGCCCTTGTCCGCCCCCTCGCCCTTGTGTGCCGCCTCACCCTTATTTCGTCAATTTCTAATATGTCAATATTCATGTATTCTATTTCTTCTTTAACAAGCTCCAATTTTCTATGTTCATATTTCTCACATTACACATTCCAGTCATTAGAGTCTGTTTGCAGTTGTTCCTCCACCTTTGTGATTTCCAACACAATGGCTCAGCCTCTGGTGCCATATCTGCTAGTCTAACCTAAGTGTGCTCTGTTGTACATAAGGTTTTTGAAGACCTGTGACTTCAGAAGTTGATGGCCAATCCTCCCTAGTCTGTGTTAATTTGGGTGCTCAGTTTTAGAGCAGTATTTGACAAGACAAGCATTTTACCCAAAAGAACTTATGAGCTTATGCAGATAATAGATCAGTTGTTGCTGCCTGGAGCCTAACCCTTCCATGCATGTGTTGTGTTCCTACCTTCACCCTGCCCTGCCAGCACCCAGCTCAATTCCCTCTCCTTGCTTCTCTGGCACCTCTCTTTCCCTCTGGCTTGATAGCTCAGGCCTCCCACCCCCTCAGTCCTCCCATTACCTTTCACTCCCATGTGATATTGGTTCTCCTGGTGCAGCGATGTGGTGGTGGTGGGGCAGTGTTAACATGGGGAAGGTGATCTCCATGCACTTCCCCTTCCTGTAGGAGGGGCCGTTCGGTGGGAGGGGTTATCTCTCAGTCTTTTGTCCCCTCTCTTTCCCCCCCAAACACCCTCAGTTTTCCTTCTACCTGCTCTTCCACCATATTTTGGTCTTTAAGGACAACTTTGTGTTGGTGTATTCATTATGTACCATTGAGTCAGAACCGACTCATAGCCGATCCTCCAGCGGGTTTTCAGACGGAGTAAATGGCATAGGAGGAGACTGCCCATCCTGCTCTTATGGAGCATCTGATGGATTTGATCCATGCGCTTTCAGGATTATAGTGTAGCTTCTTAACACTAAGCCACCTATTTCTGAGTATCCCTGGAAAAGGTTTTAAACATGTGTCTAGTATTTAAAGGAAAAAAAGCCTAATAAAAAATACTAATAATGGTTTTATTTTCTGAATATTGACTCTATCTACTAATTTCTGTACTTTACATCATGAATAGTCTTTTCATACCATCTCACATCCTCATCCTGTACCATTAGCTACTTGTTTGAACTACTCCAAATGATTTACATGCATTTTGAAAAATCCTTTTAGCAATCTTATGAAGAGGAAGGTTTACTTTCATCTTATAAATGAGATAACTAGGTCTTACACAGGTTTAGTGACTTGAATAAAACCTCTCAGCTAGAAACTGGCTAACAACACATGATTGAAATTCAGGCCTGTTCTTTGTCCATGGTCTTAGATTCTGTAAACTTTTGTCTCTATCATTAGTTCCAATTAGACTACCATATCTCCAATCCCAGCTCAGAATTTAGCTTAGAGATGTGTATGACTCAAGATGAGTGTCATTCTGCCCACAGGAAGGTGTTGAGAAGGATTGTTGTTGTTGATTACTGTTGTTTGTGTGTGCCATTGAGTTGGAACTGACTTGTAGCTGACCCTCCATGGGTTTTCAGAGGCAGTAAATTATTTGGAAGGAGATTGCCCATCTTTCTCCCGCAGAGAAGTTGTGGATTGGAACTGAATACTTGGTGTTGGTGGTGCAATTCCTTACCATTAAGCCATCAGAGATCCCTAAGCTTCGGTTAAAGGTAAGAATTTTTACTCCTCCTCCCCTCCTCCTAGAATGAAGCTTAGTAAACAGTCTTGTGAAATACTCCAAAATTGAAAGAGTCTATTGTTTTAGAGGCTATTAAGTTGACTACAACTCATAGTAACTCTGTGAAAATCAGATTGGAACCTTGCTCTATCCTGTGCCATCCTCATAATCTGTGACATTCTCAAGCCCATTGTTACAGTCATTGTGGAATCGTATCATACTCGCTTTTGCTGATTCTCTACCTTTCCCAGCATGATATCTTTGTCTAAGGATTGACCCTTCCTGAAAATATATGAAAATACACGAAAATACACACACACACACACACACACACACACACACACACACACACACAGAGTTTCACTAGCCTTGCTTTTTTTTTATGGAAAAGTAAAAGAAAAGATTCTTTCATTGTTTTACAAACCCTCCCCCAGGTCCCCTCCACCGTGTAGCCCTCGCTCTAGACTCCTGTGATGACAGAAATACCTTGTCACATATCTCTTTTACACAGTTTTCTCCCGCCTCTGTTTCAGTGCAGTATACATTATTGAACCCATCTTACTTAGTCTCTCCCCAACAAGGAGCACTTTAGTTGCACATTCTCCAAGGCAGATTTCTTTGTTCTTTTTGCAGTCCTCAGGATATCCACTGCTTTTTGACAATCCTATAGTTCAAAGGCATCAATTCTATTTCCATCATCTTTATTCATTGTCTAATTTGCAGATGCATAGAAAGTAATTGAAAATAAGGTGACTTGGATCAGGGACACCTTAATCTTTCAACAGATATCCTTCTCCTTTAGTACTCTGGAAAGTTCTTTGATAGCATATTTTCCCAGTGCAACACATCTTTTTACAAAATTATTATTAATTTCAGTGAAAATTTATGCAACACATCTTTTTCTGGTTTAGCTTTAATAAGCACCTGCTTTCTTCGTTTTGTTCTGTTTTGGTTTTTTCCCCCCTATTCATTCTTTATTGCACATTTTCTTCCCCCTCTCAGTCCACTTTGTAATTTCTTGACTGTTCTATTGTGGGTGTTGATTGTGGATTCAAGCAAAATGAACTTGTTGACAATGTCAGTCTTTTCCCTAACTATGGTGATGTTGCCTGGTCCAAGGGTAAAATGTATGTATGTATGTTTGTTTGTTTGTTTATATTGAGATACAGCCCATATTGAAGGCTGTAGACTTTGGTCTTCTTCAATGTTTCAAATCTGCTTTCTGCAGACAGGTTGTGTCATAAACCTGATTAATTAAAATGAGAAGAAGTTTTAGATTCAGGTAAACTTATAGTCAAGAAATTAAAAAAAAAAGAAATTAAAACATGCTGTATTGGGCAAATCTGCTGTCAAGAGACCTCTTTCAAATGCTAAAGAGCATGGATGGCACTTTAAAGACTGACCCAAGCCTTCATATTTTCAACTGCTCTGTATGCATGTGAAAGTTGGACAGAGAGTACAGAAAACCAAAGAAGAATTAGCTTTTCAAAATTGTTGCTCCTGAGTACAATAGTCAGTTGTGTGAATGTACCACAATTTCTCAATCCATTCGGTTGTGGTTGGGCATTTGAGCTGTTTCCATGTTCTTGTGATGATGAATAACACTGCTATGGACAATGATGTTCAACTACATAACTTGGAGAGGCTGGAGAGCATTATGCTGAGTGAACTAACACAGTCTCATAAGAATAAATACTGCAAAAGACCATTATTTGTAAAAATACAAGGATAACTAGCAAAACACGTACAAGAACTCAGTGGGGGATGGGGAAGTAGAGGAGGGAGGATAGGTAGGGGTGAAACCACAGGGCTGCACAGTTTGGTGGATGGAGGTGGGGGAGGAAGCAATTGGAAAGCATCCGGGTGAAACAGCAGAGTAAGGATGGGCAAGGTCCAATAGTGATTGATGTATAAAACAAAATGCATGAGAATGAGTGTAGGGCATACAGTGTGAATAAAGAATAGTGTGAAACACAATGTATGTAAAATTTGTAACAAGCTAATTAATAAAATAATGCAAAATTTAAAAAAAAGAATTAAGTTTTTAAATTGTAGTTTTGGTGAAGTTTTGAATATACCATAGAATTCCAAAAGAACAACAACAGCAAAAAAAATCTATCTTTGAGGAAGTGTAACCAAGGTGCTTCTTGAAGGCAAACGTCGTGAAACTTCATATCACGTACTCTAGGCATGTTAACAGTCCTTAAATAAAGACATCACACATGGAAAAGTAGAGGATAAACAAAAGAGAGGATGAAACTCAAGGATATGGATTGGCAGAATGACTGCAACTATGGGCTTGAGCATGACAGAGATCATGAGGATGGTGCAGAATAGGGCAAGGTTTTGATCATAGGACCCCAATGAGTCATAGTAGACTCAATGGCACATAATGAAAACAAACTTTGACTGTAAGCTAAGCTTTTCTGCTTTGTATTATTTTGTGAAAGTGAAGTGGCACAATCTGAGTTTCTTGCATCCTGTGTGTAAAATAAAACCACACTGCTGTGGGTTTGTGGTGGGTTTTTTTCCTT
>NW_006400218.1:434794-451734 GCF_000299155.1 Elephantulus edwardii | reverse complement strand
ATAATGTTCTCCAGAGTCAACCATTTTGAATAATATTGCATTAGTTTTAATGAACATTTACAGAGATTTTGGGTTTTCATTCATTCATTGTTGCACTGTTTTCTCTACCCTCCTCCCCAGTTCATTCTTGCTGTGGGTTTTTTAGCATAAGCATCTATTGTGAGATAGTGTATGTATTGCTCTTATGTATTGCTGTTAATTAGCATGATGCTTCCCAAATGGTAGTTGTTCCTGGGTTATAGTCATCATCATCATCATTATCATTGTTAATTCAGCAGTAATATTCCAATCCAGGATTCCCCAGGACTAAGACAGCAGAGAATGTAGCTAGAGAAATACTTTTGAATGTTGTATTCCATCTCTAATTCTAGCTAGACTACTAGTAAGATATCCCTACAATATTTACACATGAAAAAAAAATCTTCTCATGCCTGCAAGCAAATGGATATTTTCATTGCCAAGAATGAGCCTTAATTTGCAAAGTTTTCAGTAAACTGTGTATCTTTGAAAGAAAAAAATCACAACATAAAATTAAACAAATTTTATATTGAGATTTAGCATGGTAGCATAGGAAAAAGTCATTTAAAAACATTGACCTAACACACTTATTTGAGGCTTGTGGAATTGTCAACTAAATCATGTGATTCCTGTATAAGCAAGCTGATAATAAAATATTTTAAGCAACATGAAAACAATATATTACATATTTAATAATATTTAAAATCTAGCACAAAAAATTGAAGTATGTTTTTGTAATATCACATAGAATACGATCTTTCTCTTCTTTTAGCTTTATACACTATTCTCTGTACTGCTGAGTGTTCATGCCACTCTTTGTGGATATATTTGGTTTACTTCATGTCAAATCAATGTTTATCTGCCCCTTGGCAGAGAGAAAGTGGAAAAGAGTGATTCAAGGTATACTTGAGCAGAAGCAAGGAATAGTCACTGAGGCCATAAAAGTCTTGACATTTTCTTGTCTGACAATATGACATGAAATGATGATACTTTTCCTTCATGATTTCTAGCAGCACTGTTGGGACAATGTCTGTTTCTGTGAAGTTGGGTTATTATATTTTTTTAAAGTAGTTGACTGTTAAAAAAACAGACACACAAGTTAACATATTCTGGCAAATATGGAAAGCCCTGTTATCAGACCTGATTCAGTAAACATAAATACTTACATAATGTGAGCTAGTGTCTGGATTGACCACTAGGTCATCAGAGTTCCCTTATTAAATGCATACAATTATATTATTTTATTTACATATCTTTGGTGGTCTACTGGCAAGAAGCTGAGCTACAATCCCTAAGGCAGGCAATTTGAGGCCACCGGCTGCTCTGCAGAAGAAGGCTGGACAATCTCCTCCCTTGTTATTAGCTGCCTTTGAAAACCCACTGGAGGGTGAACTATGGGTCGGTTCCAACCCGATGTTACATAATAACAACAACAATATGTGACAGTAATAAATATAATGATAAAATCATGTTATGATTACTTTAAAACCATAGGGGAAAACTGGCATTAAAGTAAAATGTTATTCTACCATAACAACCACCACAAAATGGAATGAATCAACTCTGGAATAACTTTTTCAAATTATTTCATTAGGCTAAGATCATTTGGGAATGTTGTGGAAGATATTTAGACATTAATGACTACAAAGTTCTAACTCTGAAAGTCAATACTTGATTCTCGTTTTCACTAACCCTTTCATGTGAATCATCATTCCTCAGTAGGACAGAAGGCTCAGAAAATTCTGTCCCCAAGATTTCTTTCTGAAAGAGCTGCAGAAAGAACTAGGCTCAATTTTGGTCTAATTGGCGGAGACCAGACTCCCTAGGGCTCATTGAGTGTCAGGTAAAACTTGATCTGTTTTCTTTCTATTGAAAATGGTTTGTATTTATTTCCTTTTTGGAACTAAGGTTTCTCAACCTTTGATAGGTAGATGAAATATGGTTCTACTGCTAAGGAAATGAGGCAAAACCACCCACGCAATGATCATTACTCTTTTGTCCTGGCCTGAAATAAGTCAAGAGATAAACAGCAAAATATCAAGCTGAAAATTTTTCAGGAAAATGCAACCTAGAGGGCTGTATTATCCTTTCTTGTTTTGCCACAGACAGAATAGTTGATGTCATAATAATTTGCTGTTAGATTAAGGAGTGCAAAGATGCATCAAAATATTAACACAAAGCTAATTAACTTTTAGAAGCTTTTATGGTTTCAGAGGAAGGCACAATTTTCTTTTTCATCATAAGCAAAAAAAATCACTTATTGTTTTTGCTAACTTATTCTAATATTTCTTCTTCGCCTCCTTATTACAACAAATGTTTTTAGAGTAACTTAATTTATGTTTATTGAATTTTTGGGGGGCACTAGGCCCAAAAGGATAAAATATAGCCCCAATTATCAAGATCTTTTAGCATTGTAATGTTTAGGAATCAAGTCACTGTAGACATAAAATTTAGGCTTTAATCCTGCTGAACTGTATACTATTTGTATAATTCAGAAGAATATCCTTAACTTCTCTGAGCTTTAGTTTTCTCATGTAAAATATTAAGAAATCAAATCTACTTCAAACATTTCTATAAGGATTAACACGATAATGTATCTAAAGATCAAGTAATATATAAAATATAATGTGAATAGCCTTTAGGTACAACTTCCTTTCTTCATGGGATAATTCCTTGACTCCTTTCTATGCTTCAGTTTCCTTATCTGTAAAATAGTGAAGATGCCTGCACAAAGTTGTTATAAATTAAATGATATACATAAATTACTTCAAGCAATGCCTCCAACATAGTATGTAAAATAAATACAGGATACTCTATTTTTAATAGTTTAAGTAAAATTTTTATTTTATATTCATTTGCTTACAAAAATCATATACATTGTTTTTCACATGTAATCTTTCCCATATTCTTTACCCACCCCTCTCTCTACCCATCAAATTGTATGACTGTATGATTATCCCTCTGCGCATCCTCACCCCACTGCTCCTACCCTCTCCCCGCCTTGGATCCTCATACACGTTTTACTAGTTATCTTTCTGTTTCTGCAGTAATGGTCTTATACATGTTTATCTTTATGAGACTGAGTTAATTCGCTTAGCATAATGCTCTGTTGTGCCTCCCAAGTTAGGTAGGAATTTACAAAATCTTTGCGCCTGCGTGCTGTGTAGTATTCCATCATGTAAATATACCATAATTTCTTAATGCATTTTATTATGGTTGGACATTTGGGCTGTTTCCACATTCTTGCATTGGTTAATAACTCTGCTATGAACATTGGTGTACTAATCTCCATGTGTGCCTCAATTCTCATTTTCTCAGGCTATATTCCAAACAGTGGAATAGCTAAGTCATATGGAATTCCTATGTTCAGCTTTCTGAGGAAACACCAAACCACCTTCCAGAGTGGTTGTACCATTTTACATTCTCATAAACAATATATGAGTTTCTATCTCACTACATTCTCTTCAACATTTATTATTTGCTGTTGTGTTAAACTTTACCACTACTGCTGGCATGAGATGTGGTTTTGATTTGTGTCTCTCTTATTGCCAGTGATTTTGAACATTTCTTCATGTGTCTGTTGCCCATTTGAATATTTTTCTCTGTGAAAACTTTCCATAGCTTTTGCCCATTTTATAATTGTGTTGCTTAGTCTTATTCTTGTGGAGGCCCTGTAGGATTCTGCACATTTTTGATATGAGACCCTTGTCTGAAATGGTATTGCGAAATGGTTTTTTCCCCCAGTCAGTAGGTTTTCCTTTTACTCTGTTAGAAAATGTTTTGATGTGCACATGGGTTTAATCTTTAGAATGTCCTATTCATCAATTTTATCCTCTCCTTTAGACTGGCTACTTTTATCGTCACATAACTATCTGTCAGTATGTCATATTGTGGTGGCTCGCATGTTGCTGTGACACTGGAAGCAATGCCACCAGTATTTCAAATGCCAGAAGGATCACGCATGATGAACAGGTTTCAGTGAAGCTTCCAGACTATGAAGCAGGACTTTACGTACACTTTTGAAATAATAGAGCCTCTGAAACTTGCTTTTGAATGTAGACAAACTAAAGCTAAAGAAAGAGATGCTTAGTTAAGAAAGCTGAACACATTTCAATTGGCAGGTTAAAATGATAAAGCAAAATATTATATAGAAAAATGCTAAGACCTCTAGTTAGAAAACCCAAAGAGAAGAACATATTTGGCATTTCTCGGGCTGGAAAATAACCCCAAAACCCTGAAGAGCAATTTCATACCTCAAGTTTTGATACTGAAGTATTTTATGGACAAAGTATTGTGTGATGCAGAAAACATCAAATGAAGATGGAAAGAACATACAGAAGCACTGTACCAAAATTAATTTGTTGACATAGAACTGTTTTAAAAAATTGGATATGATCGAGTATTAATGGTACTGAATGAGGAAATCCAAACTGCACTGAAGACACAGAGGGCATAAAAAGTCCTAGAAATTGAGAGGATATCAACTGAGGTGATTCAGCAAACAAATGAAATCCTGGAAGTATTCATTGGCCTATAGCAAGAAATTTGGAAGACTTAGCCAACCAAAGAGCCATGTTTGTGTCCATTTAAAAAAGAAGATGATCTGACAGAATGTGGAGATTATTAATATCATCAATATCATATGCAAGTAAAATCTTGCTAAATATCATTCAAAAACAATTGTAGCAATACATTGAGAGGGATCTTCCAGAAATTGCGGCTAGATTCAGAAGTGGCTGTGGAGCACAGGATATCAATTTTGACAGAATGAATCGTAGCTGAAAACAGAGAATACCAGAAGAAGTAATTACTTGTGTTCTATTGACGTGGGAAAGGCATTTGACTTTGTGTGTCATAGAAGAATGGGGATTCAGGAATACTAAATTGTGTTCATTTGAAATAGTCCATGAACCAAGAAGCAATCATTTAAAAAGAACAAGGGGATACTGAATGGTTGAAAGGTAGAAAAGTGTGCAGCAGGGGTTTGTACACAGATAAAATAGCACAAGAAGCTGGATTATATGAAGAAGCATATGTCATCAGGATTGGAAGTAACTTTCAAAATCTTTCTATATATATGTGCCACAACCTTGCTTGCAGAAAGTGAAGAGGACTTGGCGCACTTACTGAAGAAGACCAACATGGATTATATCTCAACATCAAGAAAATAAAGATCCCTTCAAATGGATCAGTAAGCAATGTCATGATAGATGGAGAAAAGATTGAAGTTTCAAAGATTTAATTTTACTAGGCTTCACAGTCAGCACCTATGGCAGTCAATCAATCAAAAGAGGTATTTCATTGGACGGTCTACTGCTAAGGACCTATCCAAAGTCCTAAAGTGCAAAGATGTCAGTTTAAAGAGTAAGGCATGCCTGGCACAAGTCATGATATTTTCACTTGCTTCATATGCAGGTCAAAGCAGAATAAGCAAGATCAAAGAAGAATTGATATCTTTGAATTGTAGGGTTGACAATGAGTATTGAATGTCCCATGGACTACCAAAATAACAAGCAAATATATCTTAGATGGGTATTCTTTAGAAGCAGAGATGGTGAGACTTAGTCTCACATACTTTCAATATTTGTGAGGAGATGATAGTCCTTGAAAAATGATTCTAAAGGTAGAGGGTTAGAGAATGAGAGGGATACCCTCAAAAAGTTAAAGTGACACAGTGACTGTAATGATGATATTGAGCACAGTGAAGATTGATTGTAAGGATTATGCAAGATCAGACACTGCTTTGATTGTGAACAGAGTTGCTATGAGTTGGAGTGGACTTGATGGCTCCCAACAATAACTGCAATTGTTATCATTGCCATCTGTATCATAATTGTCATTTTTACTCAACAGCTACTCTAGAGTTTCTGAGAGAAGGGTCAAAAATATAATTTTTATTGAAAGATGGGGAAATTTTAAGTGGAAAGAGGAAGAATAAAGGGTGACAAATGAGTAGAAATATCTAGCTATAAATGGACATAGCTGCTCTTAGGAGCAGTCTCGTATCAGGATGTATTGGTAAGAAGAAATACCAAGTCATTTAGTTTGTATTTTATTCCAGAGGACCAATTAAGGCAAATAGAAGAGTTGAAACTTTAGGGATTTTCCTGTTTTATTTTACTTTTTAAAAATTTAGGGCCATTTAAAAAACCACCAATTATGAGATAATTTCAAGTCACACTAGAAACAAACAGACCTGTTCCTCTTGAGTTCATTCTGAGTTAGGATGACCCATATGCTATGGATTGAACTGTGTATCTCAAAAAAATGTGTCTGCTTGTCTTGGCCATCATTTCAGTGGTTTGGCAGTTATATAATGATATAGTTTAGTGTTTATGTGATAATGTAATCTTCCTCAGAGAGGGCGCTGAAGCCATTATTTTCTGTTCTTGTAGGTGGTATAGCACTGGTCTGTCCATTTGCTGTACAGAGTTAACTCATGACTGCTGTGATGTTAAATGCCGTGACACTGATGTGTCAAATGCGATAATGGTTACCCATGGTTAACAAAGTTTGGTGGAGATGGCACAACCTTGCCTGTTGAAACTGAGGTGGGCCTAAAGCACTTGCCGCAGAAGGTCATGAACTGTAGACTTCAATATGGATTGAAGCTCAATATCAAGAAGACAAAGATTCTCACCACTGGTTGAATTGGCAGCATCAGGATGGATGGTGAAGAGATTGAGATTGTTAAGAGTTATAGCTTGCTCAGTTCCACAATCAATACTTTTTGCACCAGCAGACAGGAAATCAAAAGATAAATTGCATTAGGTAAATCTGCTTTCAGGGACCTTTCCAGAGTACTGAGAAGGAATGATGGCATTCTAGAGATGAAGGTGTACCTAATCCAGTCCATAGTCTTTACAGTTATTTGCTATGCATCAGAGAGCTGGACAGTGGCTAAGGATGACAGAAGAAGAATTGATGCCTTTGAGTTGTGGTGCTGGAGAAGAGTCTTGAACATACCATGAACTACCAAGAAAAAAAGTTGGTCTGTCTTGGAGAGAGTGAAATCAAGTTTCTTGCTGGAGGCTAGGATTTTGAAGCCCCATCTCACATACTTTGGGCATATGTCCAGGAGGGACTGGTCCTTGGAGGACATGATGCTTCAAAGGGTGGAGGGACAGCACAGGAGAGGAAGACCCCAGATGGATTGATATAGTAAGTAGGACAATGGAGGTAGGTGAGTCAGAATCAGTGAGACTGTCTCAGGGCAGGGCAGGCTTCAGAGCTGTTGTATGTAGGATCACTAGGAGTCACAGGCTACTCGTTGGCACATAACAACATTAACAACATGATGATGTAATGATTCCCCATGATATGAATGTATGCCAAGAACTTCCTAAACCCAGAAAGAAGATTGATGCCAAAATACATACATCTCTCCAAAGGAAGCTGCCCTTCAGTTGTTAAAATAAGACAAGGACTTTCCTCAGAGACAACAGAAAGAGAAAACCTTCCCCTAGAGCTTCTTGTTGCTAGGTGCCATTGAGTTGATTGTGACCCAGAGTGATCCCATGAACAAAGGGTCTAAACCTTGCCCTTTCCTGTGTCATCCTCTGATATACTTGAGCCCGTTGTTACAGTCACTGTGTCAATCCATCATATTGAGGATCCTCCTCTCTTTTCATGGACTTTCCATGTTCCTAAGAATAATGTCCTTCTGAAAGAACTAGCCCTTTCTAGAACAGGAATCCTGAATTCAGACTTCTGGCTTCCTAAACTATGAAAAAATGAATTTGTTAGTTAAGCCATCCATTTGTGACATTTATGTTATAGCAGCATTGGACAATTAATACACAAAGTGTATAGAACATGGCTATATACCATAGTGCTGTTTTTTAAAATTTATTTTCATGCAATCATTTGTATACGTTGTATTTCATTAATGTACATTGTGTTATATACAATCATTTATATACATTGCATTTTATATCCTTGGGCTTTTGAAAATTCATCTTTTCCTCTGAGATGCCTCTGATTGGGTTCAAACTGCCAACCTATTAACAAAGCCCACAGCTCCTTGTGTAACTTGAGGACTCCAAGAAATTCTGAGCAATATTCCCCCCACCCCAAATCTGTTTTTCTATAGAAATTCCATTTTTCTTTATCCTTGAAGTGACTTAGTGGTCCTCCAAACTGCCTTCATCCAAGGAGATTGTCCTAGGCTCATGAGTTAAAAAGATTATAAACTCTAACAGAGTTTTCTGAAATTCAGGAGAGTTTCTTAAAAGACACCTCATACCCTCTCACTGACTAAGGTTCAAAAACAGAGAGGAGCCAAGACTCATGAAAATGAAATTCGTGGAGCTATGATCCAGCCCATTTCGTCCTTTTCTCTCAGAACTCCAGTCTGATTTTCCTCTGGACAACCACTTCATTCCATTCTTCCCCTCACCCCACACTACTAACTATCTGGCAATCAGCAAACACGTTTATAGCTCCACCTGAACATCAGGTTAAATGTGATTATAGCTTAGTTCCCAAAATATTAACTCTAGTTCTGTGTTCTCTGTTGTACATGTTCTTTCTGTTCAAATACTCATAAATGCTAACTAAATTTTAAACAGTTTCAGTATTCATTCTCTGGAAAAAATTTTACAAGGTAATGTAGCCTGTGTTATGTGTCCGTTCAGAGTTCAATGATGTGGTGTATTAGATTAAGACTATGGAGGCAGACAGTGATTAACCAAATGAAAGTCAGTTTTGGTCCCATACCTTTGAAATGAGGCTGGCCAATGAGCAACTTGGGGAGAAATTTTCTTTCATTCTTTTTGAGTGGGATACCAAATGACTTTATCTTAAGGAGTAAAAGAGTGAAATGAAATGAAATGAAAGAACTTATGTGGGTATTTTGATATTCTTGATCATCTTCCATTCTCTGGCCCATTGTAAGAGCCTAAACAAATGTGTACTTCATTTAATGGAAACATGACCAGAAGGAATATATCTTGAAATTCTCCATCTCCTTTACTTCATAGCCAGTACACACTCCAACCTCTTTGTTAAGTGTCACACTGAAATGCTGAGTGAGCATTAGTACAAATACTGCCTAAGTCCATTATTATAAAAACAAGGTATGTATAAATGTCCAAAGATGGAAGGGGAAGGGAGGGTTAAGGTGGTTGGAAACTGTTGTTATTAGGTGCCATCAATTGACTACA
Source organism: Elephantulus edwardii (assembly GCF_000299155.1). Classification (NCBI taxonomy): domain Eukaryota; kingdom Metazoa; phylum Chordata; class Mammalia; order Macroscelidea; family Macroscelididae; genus Elephantulus; species Elephantulus edwardii. Next base: position 442,552 of record NW_006400218.1, on the reverse strand, counting down.
AGTCATAGCAATCCTATGAACAATGCTCTATCCTGCAGCATCTTCATGATCCCTGTCATACTCTGCCCATTGTGGTAGTCATTAAGTCAGTGCATCTTGTTGAGGATCTTCTCTTTCTCTAAAATCTCACTTTCTGAGCATGATGTTGCTCTCCAAGGACTGTTTACTCCTGGGAATATGCCCAAAGTAAGTGAAGATAAGTTTCACCATCTCATAGGAGCTTTCTTGTTACACTTCATTTTAAAAAATTTTTATTGGGAAAAACATAATGGGAGGTGAGGGTTGGAGGAAGAAGGATGAGGATGGGCAGGGATGCAGTTGCAGAGCTGCAAAAATTGGTTGGTGGTGGGAGCAGGTGAAGGAAATGAAAGTGATCCAGTGGGGACCAGATGCTACAGGAAAATGACAAGCATTTTCCAATGGTAGTTAAATCAACTGTCTTACTGATTTGGGAACTGGAAGCCAACTCTCGGGCTTCTTCATGCTGAACAGGGGCGTAGATGTGAAGGGGGAAAGGGAGGACACTTTATCACCTTACTGGTGATCTTGGGTTAAGGCTGCTTGCCTTCTTGTTCTGTTAGAAGATATTTTCCTGTCATTTGCTCCCCTCTGGACTGCAAAATGTTTTCCCAGGTGGGTCCAGTGGGGATGGCTGGTTGAACCCAGAGGCTCCATCCTCCTTTGCTTCTTTAGCTGGCAGTTGTATTTCCTTTTTGTCACTGGCACTGGGTTCAGGGTCAGGTCTGAAGTAAAACTCAGTGGTAAGGTTAGCAAACCTAGAGAGACAAAACTTGTGAGTTACAAATAGAGGGGTTTTGGGGGTGTTGCTTTCCAGTTTACTGGGGGTGAGGGTGGCAGAAAGTAGCCTAGATAAGATTCTCTGGATACCCTAGGCATTTTTTTTCCTACCCAGGGGTCAGATGGCACAATCTGGGGACTGAGGAGCTCACCCTGAGGGCCATGATGGCTCACCCCGAGCCGAGGGCCGAGGACAGCCCACCCTGGGCAGAGGGCCGTGACGGCTCACCCCGAGCCGAGGGCCGAGGACAGCCCACCCTGGGCAGAGGGCCGTGACGGCTCACCCCGAGCCGAGGGCCGAGGACAGCCCGCCACAGGCAGAGGGCCGTGACGGCTTGCCCCGAGCTGAGGGCCGAGGACAGCCTGTCCCGAGCAGGGCAACACCCCCCATTAGGGGACCAGATTAGTTTGGGGGCAGTTAGAGGGGAGTGTACCAGCCAGCCCATGGTTACACTTCTTTCAAGACAGATTAGTTTGTTCTCTTGGCATTCAGTGCTCTTTGTCAATACCACAGTTCAAAGGCATTGATTCTTCTTTGGTCTTCTTTATTTATTGTTCAACTTTTAGGTGCATAAGAAGCAATTGAAAATACCATGGGTTGGATCAGGTACATTAGTCTTTAAACTAGTGTCTTTGCTCCTCAGGACTTTGGAGAGGTCCTTGACAGCACATTTTCCTAGTGCAACATATCTTTTGATTTCTTTACCACTACTTGACTGAGTGTTGGATTGCAGATCCAAATAAAATGGAAATCATTGACTTCAATGTTTTCTCCAACAATTATTATGTTGTCTGTTGAACCAGTGGTGAGGATTTTTGTTTTCTTCATGTTGAGCTGTAATCCACATTGAAAGATGTAGTTCTGATTTTCTGCAGTAAGTGCCTCAGGTCTTCTTTAGTTTTAGCAAGCAACGTTATCCAGTTCCATGAATGATTTGTTCAGCATGCAGATTGAATAGCATTGAAAAGATACAACCCCAATCTCACCTTCACTGATTTAAACTATGCAATATTCCCTTGCTCTGTTCTGACATTTGCTTCTTGGTTGACGTAATGGTTCTCCATGAGCACAATTAACTGTTCTGGGATTCTTCTCTCACATTTTCTCAATTCTTCTCAAATTATGTTAGGCATAATTTGTTGTGAACTGCACTGTCAAAATCCTTTTAATAGTCACTAAAACACAAGTAAATATTTCTCTAATACTCTGTACTTTCAGCCAACATCCATCTGACATCAGCAATGATATTCCTTGTACCACAGCCTATTCTGAATCCAGGTTCAGTTTCTGCAAGTTCCCTATTGATGTTCCAGCTGTTTTATAAACAGTCTTCAGAAACATTTTACTTTCATGTGATGTTTATGATATATTTCAATGACTCAGTATCCTATCACTCAAAACTAGTGTCACTTCTTTTCAACCTGGTCCCAGTGTTATGGCCCCCACAAAGAAGGGTGGTGAGAAGGACCGTTCTTCCATCAACGAAGTGGTGACCTGAGGGTACACTATCAACTTTCAGAAGCACATCCATAGAGTGAGACTTAAGAAGCGTGCCCATCAGGTACTTAAGGATATCTGGAAACTTGCCATGAAGGACTTGGTAACACCAGATGTTTGCATTGACACCAGGCTTAATAAAGCCATCTGGGCCAAAGGAATAAGGAATGCCTCATACTATATCTGTCTACAGTTGTCCAGAAAACATAATGAGGATGAAGTTTCCTCAGACAAGCTGTATACATTGGTTGCCTATGTACCTGTCCCCACTTTCAAAAATCTATAGACCTTCAATGTGGATGAAATCTAATAGCTGATTATCACATAAAGTTAAAATGTAAGAAGGCAGGGGGAAATCCCCTAAACCAAGCAAACCCAAACCTAGTGCCGCTTACTCTTCTTGAGGCCAAGTCTACAAGTGTTTTACAAATGCTTTTTTCAACAGGGTGGTCCATACTGCTTAGAAGTTTAAATTTTCAAATTCTCTGTGGAATACAACATTATTTGTTTATGTTGTTGCTGTTATGTGCCATCTAGCTGGAATCAATTCATAACTGACCCTCTAGCAGGTTTCACACAGGATTGCCTGTTTTTCTCCTATGGAGCAGCAGGTGGATTCGGCTTAAGTAGAAAATAATTTCGTTTGATCATATCTTAATTCCATAGCTTCCATTCCTCTGACAAGTTGCCTGTAAGAGAAATAGTTTCGAGAATGCCTATGAAAAGTCTATTTAGAAGATTAAGTGGAATATATCAAGACATCAGACATGAATTTTTTAAAATTCAAGATAAATATTAAATATTCTTATTTAGGAAAGTCTTGCCTATTTTTCTCTAGGCACTCATTCTCCAAATTTCTAAAGCAAAATCATTATAATATTAGATTCTTCCTAAGTTAGAGGAAACCATCTACACATTTTAAAGTGATGTATTTTCATTTAGCTTTTCTCTCAATTATTTATGTCACTTGTTATTCTCCTTTTCCTAATTATATTATTGTGATGTGTCACCCTGCTATAATGAAATACATATTGAGAGGTCTTTCAAATGATAGCTATATGAAAATTTCACAAGTGTTCATTAAATTCCTGTAAAGGAAGGGAGGGAAATGACCTTTGATTTTCAGAGCCCAAATGTAGTTTCTAATATTCTAAATTTAATTTATAATCTGCAACTTTATTACTTTATTACTCATTTAAAAGCACCCTATTCATAGTCTCAATTAGCTTATTAAGATTTGCAAACATTTTTAATACTTTAATCCCTCTGGTGAAACTCTTTAGGCCCATAAATTGGCACTATCTCAGTCTAAAATCCAAGGGAGCCCTGTTGGCCTATGGAAAGGAGCTGTGCTGGCAACCTAAAGGTGGGTGGTTTGAATCCTCCAGCTGCTCCCCTGGAAAAAAGATGAGGAGTTTCCTTCCATCTAATTTATAGCCTCTGAAAACCTGGCACCTAACAACACAACAAAATTCCTAAAAATGAAATTCATCTCCTACTCACACTGGCAAATTCAATTGCTTTGAGTATTGTGCTACCAGTGCTTTTAATTTTTTTCATTCAAATTGTATCCTGAACCATTTAAGGTCAAGAATTATTAAGCAGAACAACAGTACAGAGAGCATGTTTCACATTTTTTTATTTGTAGGGTTCATGATTTTTATATTTATGAGGAAACACTCAATGTGTTTTTTTTCTTCATTAACTTTTGGCACAGCTGTCCTTCCCTGCCCTTGGTTCCAATGACTTTTTTTTGAGAAACATAATTGAAGGTCTACCCTTTGAACATATTGATAGGAGCATTCTGGGATGGACCAAATATACTGTCTTATAAAAAGTCTGTAATGTTTTATATTTTTTAATGGCTCTATGAAGATAAAGCAACTAATATTTTGAGTGACCTTCTGTGCTAACAGTTCCCATCTGTTGTGGACTGAAATTGCCATCTAAGTTCTTGCCATCTGAGGATCTGCAGGGTGCCCCTTGATCTGTCAACCAAACACACGCAATTACACAAATAGTATACAATTTTAAAGGCAGTCTGGTAGAGTGAGTTTCCATTTGGCTATTCTTTTACCATATTATAAAACTAAGCTGTCTACTGTCCTCAGATAGAGACCTTTTAAAAATTCTTGTAAACCTGATCCCTGGAACTCACCTGTATAATCTTAGTCTTGTTAACAATAAAGTGCATCTGAAGTGATATAACTTACATTCTATAGTGATCTCCAGACTATGATCAAGCTAATAATTTGTTAAAAAATTAATTTTTCACCTGATTATAATGATTATATGTGTCTGTTATTAGAGTTCTATGTTATATGTTAGGCTAACTATAGGTCACTGAATTGAATCCATAACCTACTGTCTAGGAAAAAGATTAGGCCATCTTCTCTCATACTTACAGCCTCAGAAACCTGATAGAGTTCACAAATCAGAATTGACTCAAGGGCAGTAAAGTGATGCTTCGAGTGTGGAAAATTTGGAAAATACACAAAGGAATAAAAAGGAAAATAGCACTAAACTGTCAATACCTATAAATAACCAGTGTTATGCCTTTGAGCATAATTTTTTCCAACCTTGAGATTTTATTTTCTATTACCTTTTTATATAATTATATCATGAACATTCACCTAAAGATAATATTTTTTTTTAGTTGTGAAAACATGTATAGGATACAGGGAGGTGAGGGTTGGGAGCAGAAGAGTAAGGATGGGCAGGGATGAAACACAGGGCTGCACAATTTGGTGGGTGAAGGAAATAAGAAAGATCCAGTGGGGACCAGGAGAGGCAGAGTAATTGTGAGCATAGTCCAATGGTGATTAATTTTTTTTAAACAAAGGAATTGTCTTATTCACTTGTGGGCTTCTCATTTTGGAATAAGGCACAGACTCTCTGGCTTCTTCATGCTGAACAGGGGCATTGAGGTGAAGGGGGAAGGGGAGCTCACTTGGACACCTTACTGGTGGTCCTGGGTTGATGCTGCATGACTTCATGTTCAGTTAGAAAATATTTTCTTGACGTTTTCTGCCCTCTGGACTGCAAAGTGTTTGCCAAGGTGGGTACAGTGTGGATAGATGGCTGAACCCTGAGGCTCCATCCTCTTTTGCTTCCTTTGCTGGCAATTGTATTTCCTTTTTGTCTCTGGAATTGGGTTCAGGGTCAGGTCTGGAGTAAAACTCAGTTTTAAGGTTACCTATAGGAAAGGGAGCAAAACCTAGAGAGAAAAAAGTTTTGAGTTAGAGAAGGGCTTTGAAGCTGTTACTTACAGAAGTACTGGGGAAAGAGGTTGAGGAAAGTGACTTAGATAAAATTATTTGTATACCCTAGGCAGTTTCCCCCAGCAACCTGAAGGCTCTCCCCAGCGACTGGGTGACTCTCTCCTGGGGCTGGGCAGCACATCCCAGGGGGCCTGGGCGGCTCTCCCCTGAGGCCTGCTGACTCTCCCCAGGGGATGAGGGGGCTGGACTGCACACCCCAGGACCTTAGCGGCACCCCTCTCTCAAATCTCCCCCAGGGGTCTGGTCCTGCACCTTACTGAAGACCATGGCCAGAGACAGCACCCCAGGTTCCAGCACTGCCACCATTGCTTCCTTCCCCTCCACCAAGTAGTCAGACTGCAATTCAAAGTAGGCATCACTACCCTCCTCCTTTAAAATTGGAGAAGGGGCTTTGAGAGTGATGAACAGACCCTCCCTAGCTTCGTGGCAGCAGTAGTCAAGAAATCAAAAATTGTGGTATATTAAGGAGTTCTGCCATCTCGGATCTGTTGTTGTTGTTGTTAACTGTCATCAAGTCATAGAAAACTTATAGTGGCCCTATGGATGAAAAACCTGAACATTTGTATAACTTTCATCATTTCTCTAAGTTCATATAGTTCTGGAGGCAAGCTATTTGATAAGTGGACGCCACTCCTGCTTCCAAGCTTGTTTTAATCGGGGAGCTCCACCAAACACTGTCTACCATGGGCAACCATTATTATATTTGTCACTTCCATGTCACAGTGTTTAGCATCACAGCAACCATGAGCTACCTCTGTACAGCAAATGGACAGAGCAGTGATATATTACTTAGAAGAGTGTTTGACTGAAAAAAAAAATCAAATCCAGGCCTGAGGGCTGCAGATTAAAATTTCTGACCTTTGGTTTGGTAGCATAGCTTTCTATCTACTAGGCCCACAGAGATCTCTCTATGGCTCACAGCAATTTTATGAACAACAGGTCTAGTACTTGCCCTGTCCTACACCATACCCACAATCCAAGGCATGCCTAAGCCCATTGCTACAGACACCTTGTCAATCCATTGTGTTCATGATCTTCTTTTCTCCTCTGACCTATTCAAGGAAATCTTCATTAACAGCGAGATGCTTTCCCATACCAAGTCCTTCACCTCCCAGCTCCACGGCACTGCCACCCCCCGCCCCCAGCCACCCGCTGTCCCCTCCTGCACCAGGGGCCCACGGCTGTTGGTATCCACCACCACTAGCCATGTGGGGGCTCTGTCACACAGGCTGTGGGGCCTGCCAACTGCTGCCTGGTCCAGGTTAGGAAACCTGTATGCTATGGCCATTGCAGCCCCGTGGGGTCATGGCAGCATGGGCTCCACGATGGGTAGCAGGCAGAAGTGGTACTCACCTATGTCCTTTTGAAAATCTTTATCCTTTTGTTGTTGAGCCTCAGTCTATATTGATGACTGGCAGTCAGCTGTTTGGCTGTTTAGGTAAGTTGCATGGCCTGTTTCAGTGTGGTTTGCTGGGTCTCCTGCTCCTCATGCTTCGTCTCTCACTACTGCCATCTTGGTTCCAAGAATTTATTTTAGAATAAATTTATTCTGCAGCAGTGTGGAGGCTTGACCAGCTTTGGGGCCTGTTGCCTGCCGTTCCTCCCAGGTGAGGTGATACCTGCGGTCCGGCTTGAGACTCCATGGTGCTGCGGCTGTGGTGTGGGTTCGGCAGTGTGGGGCTGGGAACCATGGGACTCACCCATTCTTTTTTGGGAATCTTTGTTCTCTTGATGTTGAACCTCTATCCGTATAGAAGACCAGTAATCAACTGTTTAGTTGTTCAGTTAAAGATAAACTGAGGGCTCTGGAGGCCATGGTGGCCCATGTCTATGCAGCTTGCTGCTCCTCCACCTCCTTACACTGTTTACGCCACTATCACCATCTTGGTTCCCCTAAAGATAATATTTTAAATCATTATTTTAATGGATGCATCTAAGTTTATTATCTCAGTACACTGTTGTCCTTTTAGCATAGAAAAAAAAACTACGTTGATTTACTGCTGAGCAAACTAAAGCTGTGTACAGTCTCAATCTCTTCACCATCCATCCTGATGCTGCCAATTGGTCCAGTGGTGAGAATCTTTGTCTTCTTGACATTGAGCCTCAATCCATATTGTAGGCTGATGTCCTTGACACTCTGCAGCAGGCGCTGCAGGTCCTCTTCAGTTTCAGCAAGCAGGG
>NW_006400218.1:432388-433495 GCF_000299155.1 Elephantulus edwardii | reverse complement strand
ATATAATTAAGTGCTTCTGAAAACCCACTGGAAAGTCGGCTATGAGTTGATTCTGGCACCATGATACATACAAATTGACCTTGCCAGATGGATCAAATTGACAAGAGTCAAATTGACAACATTTGTGGAAAAAAAAAAGCTTCAATATTCATCCGAACAGAGTCAAGGCTGATTGTATAACCATCAATTACTCTGATGCAAGTTTAAGTTGAAGACAAAGAAAATGAAAAGAAGTCTGCAGGACCCTAGACACAACTTTGAATATCTTCTTCAGATGTTACAAAACATCACAAGAATAGATTTCATGTAACACTAACAACAGAAGACCACACAAGTTATGAGAGGGCATCATACATTAAAAAGACAAAGAAAAGAAAAGATGAAAATGGATGTCAGAATAGACCCTGAAATTTAATCTAGAATAGACAGGTGAGCTCAAGGGAAAAGAAAGTGGGGCGCTAGTGGCCTAGCAGTAAGGAGTGGCACTGCCAACCCAATGGCCTGAGGTTCAAATCCACCAGCTACTCTGGGGGAAAAGATTGATAGTCTCCTCCTATGTGATACTGCCTCTGAAAACCTGCTGGAGGTCAGCCATGCGTCACTTCCATCTTCACAGTACATAACAGCAAAGGGGAAAAAATATGAAATAAGATAAATGAGCAGAATATTTAAAACTGCACTTGGAGAGCAAGAATTAAATATTAAAATGATATAGGCAGCAACCTCTCTTGGGGAGCTCTGGAAAACCAAAGGAGAATATCATATTGGGCATTTAAGCTGAAAGAACTCAAGGAAATAGAAATCAAGCCTTGAGCTGCAATACTGAAGAATCCTATGGGTAAAATGTTGAATGTTGCAGGAAACATTAAAAGAAGATGGAAAGAACATACAAAATCACTGTACCGAAAATAACTGGTCTACACTCAGTCATTTTAAAAGGTGGCATATGATCAAGAACAAATGGTATTGAAGGAAGAAGTTCAAATCATACTGAAGGAACTAGCAAAAAACTTTAAGCAAATGTATAACAAATAATTTTGAACATTATAATCTTTTAAGCTTAAGGCTAGAAGTATTAACAATATCATCATTTCCAATCCAGAGATA
>NW_006400218.1:429775-431321 GCF_000299155.1 Elephantulus edwardii | reverse complement strand
CTGGTTGCCATTTGCTTGGTATATTTTTCCCCACCCTTTTATTTTTAGTCTGTCTTTATCTTCATTTTTCAGGTGTGTCTCTTGTAGACAATATATTGTCTATAATATTGTCAATAGTCTTGTAGACAATATTTTGTCTGCAATATTGACAATACTCTTCTCCAGTACCACAGCTCAAAGGCATCAATTCTCCTTCTATCCTCCTCAGTCATTGTCCAACTCTCTGATGCATAACAAGTGATAACAAAGACCATGGCCTGTATCAGACACCCCTTAGTTTCCAAAGAGACACCATTGCTCTTCAATAATTTGGAGTGGTCCCTAACAGCAGACTTTCCCATGGCAATATGTCTTCCAATTTCCTGACTACTGGTAAAGCTTAGTAAATTACAGGATTAAACAAAGAGCAAGACTTTCAGTGAGAGGCATTGACACAGTGGCTCCACAAAAAGAGCTTAGCAGAGCACAGACTGTGAGAATGGCATTAAGATTTGTTAGGGTTTCATTCTGTTGTACACAACATCAGAGCTGTCTTAACAGTATTTAACAATACATTTATTCACTCACCCTGCATTGGACATTGGCTATTTGTTGACCAAGGTGCCATTAGGCCAATCAAAACTCATAGTGGCCCTCTAAACCACAGATCAAAGCCTTCCCCATTTTGTGCCATCCTCACAGTCTCTTCTGTGCTTAAGCCCATTGTTGTAGTCACTCTGTCAATCCTTCTTATTGAGAGTCTTCTTTTCTTTTGTTGTTCCTGTATTTTCCCAAGATGATATCCTTCTCTAGGGACAGTATCTTCACAATGACATGTCCAAGTATGTAAGAAAAGTGTCTGACCATCTTAGGAGCACTCTGACTCGATTTATTCCATGACGGTTTTCTTTGTTCTTTTGGAAGTCTATGGTATATCCAATATTCTTTGTAAACATCACATTTCAGAATCATCTTCTTTCAAAAGCTCAGCCTTACTTCATTCAAGTGAGTTCTAGCTCATCGAAACCCTTCAATGGCTTTCAGAAGCTGTGATTTACAGATAGAGCTGGAGACAAGCAGCCTTTGGTTTAGCAGTACAATTAGCTATGAATGACACTATTTTAATTCTTTCTTATTTATTGTCCAATTTTTCACATGCATATGAAGCAATTGGAAATACTATGACCTAAGTTGTTATTTGTTGTTGCTGTAAGGTGCCACCAAGTTGACAATAACCCATAATGATCCTATGAACAGCAGTTCTGAACCCTATTATATACTGTATCATCCTTACAATCTCTGACATACTTTTGTCTATTGCTACATTCACTGTGTCAGTCCCTCTGATTCAGGGTCTTTCTCTTTTTTCACTGACCCTCCATTTTTCCAAGCTTGATGTCCCTTTCCAGTTAATAGTCTCTCCTAACAACATGCCCAAAATATGTGAGATGAACCAGGTGGCACTCTGGTTGCACTTTCTCCAGGACATATCTGTTTGTTCTGTTGGCAGTCTGTGAGATATTCAGTCCTCTTCTCCAACACTGCATCTCAAAGGATCAGTTCTTCT
>NW_006400218.1:424196-429419 GCF_000299155.1 Elephantulus edwardii | reverse complement strand
TGAAATGAAAAAGAAACAAACTAAATTATATTTAAAAAAGTACTTATATTCTTTATCACATACATATTTTATGTCTCTTTATTAATATGTTGAAAAGTCAGATAAGCTGGCATTATTTCAAATAATGATGATCATAAACAGTACTTGAGATGTTGTATGTTGTAACAACCTCAGTGTGACAGCAAAATATCTGTATCTTCTATTAATAACAGTCACAGAAATCATTAAATCAAATATGCTTGGTAATTTACATTCTTATTTCAAGGAATGCTAAATTTTATTTAGAGACTTTTAACAATAACAATACGATGATCTTCTGTTTATGTTCCTGTATACCCTCATTTTATCCACATATCCAAGCTAGCATGCATAGATGTGATTTCAGATTTCTAGTTTCTTAGAGCAAGCATAAAAGCTCTGAGCAATTCTCCAAGAGTACAGGAAACTCATTTAATTGTTTTGTTTTCTAGTTTTGGTTTAAAAAACCACGTGGTTTTGAAGTGTAAAACCCAGTTTGTAATTCTAATTTGTTATTGTTGTTGTTGTTGTTGTTGTTTGGTGCCGTTGAATCATTGACTCATAGCGACTCTCTGAATGAAAGGCCTGAGCATTGTTCATAGAATTTCCGGAGGCAAGCCGTTTTGGAAGTGGATGCCACTCCAAATATGCTTTAAATATTATATATTTAAGGAAATAGATACCATGTTTTAAACCATACCTTGGTTTTTAAATCCGGTTAGAATTGAAGAAGCAGCAGAATGCTCCCAGTCAGGCACGTTTGTGTGGTGAGGGACAGTGGGAATGCTTGAGCTCATGGAGTTTACACCATACCTTGGCTTTTAAATCTGGTTGGAATTAAGGAAGTGGCAGAATGCTCCCACTCAAACATTCCGCTAAGTGGCATAGTCCATTTGCTGGTCTGTCCATTTGCTGTACAGAGATAACTCATGGTTGCTGTGATGCTGAATATTGTGACACTGATGTTTCAAATGCGATAATGGTTACCCATGGTGGGCAGTGTTTGGTGGAGCTCCTTGATTAAAACGAGCTTGGAGCAGGAGTGGCACCCACTTCCAAAATAGCTTGTCTTTAGAACTCTATGCACTTAGAGACATGATGAAAGTTAAAGAAGTGTTCAGGTCTTTCTTCGTAAAGTTGCTATGAGTTGTCTATGACTCGATGACACTTCAACAACAACAACAACAACAACAGCAACAACATAGAGAGAGCTCAGTTGGCCTGTTGTTGTTATGTGCCATCAAGCCGTTGGCGACTGATAGCGACCCTATATGTACAAGAGCTCTATACGTTCCTATCCTGTGCCAACCTAGCCATCTCAAATGCACTTATTCCCACCTCTCTAGTCACACAATCGATCCGTCTCATCAAAGGTCTTCCTCTCCTTCGCCGCCCCTCCACTCTGCCAAACATGATGTTCCTCTCCAAGGACCAGTCCCTCCTTGCAACATGTCCAAAGTATGTCAGACGAAGCTTCAGAATCCTTGACTCCAGGGAACATTCTGGCTTCACCCTCTCCAGGAAAAACCTGTTTGTTCTCCTAGTAGTCCATGGTATATTCTGGACAAAAATTGATGCTACCAAGCCAAAGGTGGATGATTTTAATCTGCAGCCCTCAGGCCTGGTTTTAATTGGCTTTGGTCAAACAGTCTTCTAAGTGGTATAGCACTGGTCTGTCCATTTGCTGTACAGAGGTAACTCGTGGTTGCTGTGATGCTGTGACACTGTATAATGATTGTATAATGATGAAAGTTGTGAGTCGTCTACAACTCAATGGCACTTAACAACACAAGAAGAACAACAACATTTTCTTAATTCAGTCATCTTTATTTTACATCTTGTTAAACCCTGAATTCACAAATAGATTTCAGCAGGCTCTTTTCCATTTCTTTTTACAAAGTGTTCATTTTTGTGTGAATCAGGCTATCACTTCATTAAAACCAGGTACTTTGCTCTTTGACTTTCGGGTTTTTTCTGATCATTTTCCTTCACACATTTTAGAAAGGTATTTTAACTCTTAGAATGCTTAATATAATCAGCATTACATTCATTCTTAAGACAAGAAATTTGCCCTATGAAGCTTAAATGTAATAACCCACTTAATGCACTTTGAATAAGATCTAGAAAGTAGTATTTGTTGTAATGATATTGCTTGTAATGATAAGTATGATTAAAGAAAATCACTCTCCTTTCTCCATTCCTCAAAACTGTTCTTAGCTCAGGCAAGGGAGAAAGATGGGAAACTCTTTGTTGCATTCTTATGTGGTGGAGATGGTGGGTAAGTAAACACTTATCTCAGGACCTGTTTTTATTGATATCTATTTTCATTACTCACCATCAAAAATTTTCACTAAATCATAATTGAGAACATTAAATGTCTCATTCTTTTCTTAGGTCATTCATTCAGCATATTTTGAACATGCAACTTGTTGATACCAGTCACTGTGCCAGGTGCTATCTATAGTTGATTGGCAGAATGGTTATCAATTTGGATATAATCCATGCCTTCACTGATCCTACAGTCTGGTGCATCACAAACAAGAGAATGGGCAATTATAAGCACAATATTATTAATTATATTGGAAGAAAATTAAATTTAAATTCGTAGTAGGGTAGGGATATCAGGGAAGGCTTATTGGAGAATGCAACATGTCCACATCATCATCCCAGGTGCGGAGTTGGATAGCAAGCAAAGAATTCCAGATGGAGGGATGACATGTGTGATGACCTAAGGCCACAAAGAACATGTACATTCCAGGAATTACAAGTACTTTAGCTTGTTGAAGATTAGTGAGAAAGGTGGAAGCTGAAGATAGTGATGTAGGCAAGCTTCACGAGTCCAATTTTAGAGACCGTTTTCCATATGAAAAATGGGAAGGCTTAAGGAACCCACAGTTTTTACATAACAGGGAATAGTCAAAATATAGTCAACTAAATATAGCTTTTAGATTAAGAAATGTGTTGATAAGATTGGATAATTTAACAGTAATAATGATATGGAAATAATGATTTTTCAGGGTAGTTTTTTTTTAAATTTTATTAATTTTAATGAACATTTCCAGAGATTTTGGATTTCAGGGTAGTTTTTGTCATTAGGTTGTTTTTTATAAACACTCTCTGTCTCTAAGAACTTTTATTACTTTACAGATGAGAACATTGAAGATCTATAAAGTCACATTCCAATGCAGTTTAGAAAATCAATTCCATAATTACAAAGTGAAGAAAAACAGTATTATTATTAAAGCTCTGGTGGCAAGAAGCTGCACTGCAATCCCGAAGGCACTTTGTTCGAGGCCACAAGTTACTCCTCAGGAGAAGGATGCGCAATCTCCTCCTGAGAGATTTAACTGCCTTTGAAAACCCACCCAGAGGGTCAGCTATTCATCGGTCCCAACTCTATGGTACAACAACATTTAAGATGAAGTAAAAACCAAAGACTTTACCTGCCCATGTACTTTACATAAAAAATGGCATTTTAAAAGGCCATAAAAATTTAGGTTGCATTAATGGCAGGATAATGTTTAGATTTATTTACACTATTCAATAATCATTAGTCATATGTGGCTAATTAAATTTAGATAAAACATGTTAGATTAAAAGTTCAATTTCTTAAAGAGACATTCACCACATTTCAAGTATTCAGTAGCTATATATGGATAGAATATTTCTCTTATCCCAGAAACTTTTATTAGAATGCATTGCTTTACATAGAAATAATAATCAAGTAGGTAATCAAATGATACTTAGTGTAATGTAATCTGTTTGATATGATATGATAACTAAGTGGATTATATCAAGCTAGGACTGTGAAAGGACTGTCATGTAGATTTCCTAGGATAGTCCACCTGGAAAAGAGATGACAAAGGGTAAACATAGTTCTTTTCAGATATAATTTTCCTAAAAATGGTATTTTATTGAGCCTCTAGTATGAGTAATTGGAACTTTTCCAGAGGCTTAATGTGTTTGGAACATTTTCTGATTCTCTTAACAGCATGACAAGATGCTCTGTGCTGTTTTATTTTGGAGATGGAAAATAAGGTCAACTAGCTAGTAAGATTGTGCATAGGGTCGCTATGAGTCGGAAACGACTCGACGGCACATAACAACAACAACAACAGCTAGTAAGATAGGCAATATCCTACCATGATATTACTGTCTCTGAAAACCCTCTGGAATGTCAGCTATGGGTCAGTTCGGACTTGTTGGTAAACAACAACAGCTAGTAAGATAGGCAATATCCTACCATGATATTACTGTCTCTGAAAACCCTCTGGAATGTCAGCTATGGGTCAGTTCGGACTTGTTGGTAAACAACAACAGCTAGTAAGAAGGGAGCTCTGGTGCTTTAGTGGTGAGAAACTGTGCTACAATCTCAATGGCACAAAGTTCAAACCCTACCAGCTGCTCCATGGAAGGGTAGGCAGTCTCTTCCCATGTTATTTACTGCCTCTGAAAATCTACTGGAGGGTCAGCTATAGGTCAGTTCTGACTTGAAGGCATACAACAATATCAACAAATGTTAGAAAGAAGGGAGATCCAGTGTGAGAAACAATATATTTGAACTTTGTAAATAAAACAGTATAAATAATTAAAACAAGAAAAGAAGGGAGCTCTTGCAGCTTAGTAGTAAGGCGTTGCACTGCCAACCTGAAGGCATGCCGTCTGAATCCACCGGCTGCTCTTTGGGAGAAAGACAATGTCCTATTGTGTGATTTACTATCTCTGGCTTTAAACCCACTGGAAGGCCAACTATGATTTGATTCTTACCCAACAGTACATAATAACAAACAAGTTAGTGAGAAACAGAGGTGGGACTTGAACCCATGGTTATGAGCGTGTTATATGGAAAATTAATTTAATGTATGCTGATTTGAAGATGGAACTATAATCAATGGTGGAAATTACAAAAAGTCTGATTTCAGGAAGACTATTACAACAATAACAGTATTTAAACAAAGGTTTTGGGAACTTTACAGAAGCCTTTATAAATGGATTGAGGCAGAAGTTTGAAGACCACTGGCAGTTATTAAAGAAATTTGTGTATATAATTTGAATTTTCAGAGTAAATACACCTATTGCTGTTGTTGTTATGTGCCGTCGAGTCGCGTGCAACTCATAGTGACCCTATGTACAACAGCCCTAAACTCCTCTCTGTCCTGTGCCAATCGCACCGTCTCTGACACTCCCATCCCAATTATCCCAGTC
>NW_006400218.1:415646-423816 GCF_000299155.1 Elephantulus edwardii | reverse complement strand
GACTTTCCCATGGCAATGTGCCTTTTAATTTCCTGGCTGCTGGTGCCAAGACTGTTGACTACTGAGCCAAGCAAACTAAAGCTGTGTACAATCTCAATCTCTTCACCATCCATCCTACACCACAGAAATCTCTTATGCCCCTCATTGTAGCTTCTCCTCCTCAGCTTTACATAGATTAGTTTTATCTGTTTTTAAAACTTTGTATAAATGAAGTCATGCAGTTTTCATCTTCTTCCCCCCCACCCCCTTATTTTGCTACTGGCTTCTCACCATTATATCAGTGAGATTCAACCAAATCATTATGTGTAGTTGTAGTTCACTTATTTTCATTTTCAGTGAATATAATATTCATTGGGGAAGTCTGCTGTCAAGGACCTCTTCAAAGTGCTGAAAAAGCCCCTACATCATGCTGGAAAAGGTAGAGGGTCAGAGAAAGAGAGGAAGACTTCCAATACGATGAATGCACAATGTAAACTGTAGTCAACTACAGTAATATCAGAGATGGTGAGGATGGCACAGGACAGCATATGATCTATTCATGGAGTCACTGTGAATCATAGCTGACTCGATGGCATCTAACAATAACATTATAATTCTGTGGCTGTATCATAATATAAAAGACAAATATAGTGTGATATGTTGTGCTTGTTGATTGTCATTGAGTCGAGTTTCAGCGACTCTATGAAACAAAAGACCTGATGCCTTTCTAGAACTATCATCGTTTCTTCAAGTTCATAGAGTTTCCAGAGGCATGTGGTTTAGGAAGTGAATACTACTCCTGTTTCCAAACCTGTCTTCAACTGGGAGCTCCACCAAACACTGTCCACTTTGGGCAACCGTTATGGCATTTGACACCCCAGTGACACAAGGTTCAGCATCACAACAAACCCAGATTACCTTAGTACAGGAAACTTACAATAGAAGAGTGATGCACAACTTAGAAGAGTGTTCCTCTAAAATATAACACTAGTCTCACTTAGCAATGTTAGGTGCCGTCGAGCTGAATATATAGCAGCCCGGTGAACAAAAGATCTGAACCCTGTTCTATACCTAACATCATTTCTCTATGTCCATAGAGTTTCCAGAGGCATGTGGTTTAGGAAGTGGATACCAATCCTGCTTCCAAACCTGAATGAGTCTGGAAGCTCCTCCAAACACTGTCCATGATGGGTAACCATTATGGTATTTGACACAACTATGGCACAGTGCAGGTTACTTCAGTATAGCAAATAGATGACTGCTGTACCACTTAAAGAATGTTCATCCCAGAATTAATTAATTAAACCATTCCACAGGATCCTTCAAGTCAGCCACAGACTTAGCCCAGCACTATGGCATTTTAAAAACAGGCACACCCAACAAATGCTCTGACTATAAACCAAGTAGACCCTCCGCCCTTGGTACCTTATTAGCTAAATCAGACAAAAGTCCCGTCAGCTGTCACCTGCTTGTGGAGGAAAAAACCCAATACCACAACCAAAAAGCTTCCTTACATGACCTTCATCATCTCCTGTAGTAGAACCACTCCACAGGAGCCTCCAAGGCAGCTACAGATTTAGCCCAGCCCGAATAAAATTTGTTACATCCACTGACTGTCTTGAGAGCTTCCTTGGTGTTCCTTCCTACTGTAGTTTCTCCTCCATACACTCTATTTTCCCTAATTATTTATTCATTCAAATATTCAGCGAATATTTTTCAGTATGTCTCTCAGCTCTTACAGTCTTGCACGGCAAACAGGCTACATAGATAAATATTGCAACCAGGGTGAATGTTAGAAAATTTTAAGATAAGAAGTATTATGGGATCATATGTGCAAAGAAGTTGCTACCCAAATTGTTGTTGTAGTTAAATGCCATCAATTTGACTTCAACTCATGCAAAATAGAGTAACCCTATGTATAAAAGATTAAAACCTTGTCCAGTCCTACACCGTCCCCACAGTTTTAAACCCATTGTAGTTTTAAACCCACTGTGTCAATCCATTTCTTTGAGGATCTTCGTCTCCTTAATCAACTTTTATCATCATGCTTTAATACTCAAAGTGATGCGATTGTTGTTATGTGCCATTGAGTTGCCTGCAACTCATAGTGACCCTATGTACAACAGCCCTAAACTCTGCTCTATTCTGGGTCAATCACATTGTCTCCAACACACTCACTCCCATTACCTAAGTCACTGAATCAATCCATCTCATAGAGGGTCTTCCTCTCCTGTGCTGTCTCTCTAACCCTTCTAACCATGACATCCATCTCCAATGACTGGTCCCTCCTTGCAACATGTCCCAAGTATGTCAAACAGAGCTTCAGAATCCTTGCCTCCAATGAGCAGGCTGGTTTCACCCTCTTCGGGATGCACCTGTTTATTCTCCCAGCAGTCCATAGTATATTCAATATTCTTCTCGAACATCACAGCTCAAAAGCATCAATTCTCCTTCAATCATCCCTAATCATTGCCCAGCTCTCTGATGAATAGCAAGTGATTTCAAAGACCATGGCCTGTATCAGGTGCACCTGAGTCTCCAGACTGACATCATTGTTCTCCAGGACTTTGGATCAGTCTCTGACAGCAGACTTTTCCAATGCAATGCCAAGCAAACTAAAGCTGTTAACAATCTCAATCTCTTCACCATCTATCATGATGTTGAAAATTGGCCCAGTGGTGAGAATCTTTGTTTTCTTGATACTGAGCTTCAATCTATATTGAAGGCTGCAATCCTTGACCTTCTGCAGCAAGCACTTCAGGTCCTCTTCAGTTTCAGCAAGCAGGTTTGTGTCATCTACAAGTGCAGATCGTTAATGAGTGTTCCTCATTAATCAATCATGATGCCACAATTCTCCTGAAGTGTTCTGAGATTCCCATTCTTCTCAGAGTTAGCCACAGTGTGTTGTAATCCACACAGTCCAATGCCTTTACATAAGCAATGAAACACAGATAAACATTCATCTGGTACTCTCTACTTTTAGTCAAGATACATTTGACTTTAGCTACAATATCCCTAGTACCATGGCCTCTTCTAAAGCCAGCCTACATTTCTGGCACTTTTCTGTTGTTGTGCTGTTCCGGTCGTTTTGGGATAATCTTCAGCAGAATCTTGCTTGCATGTGATTTTAATTATATTCTTTTATAATCCCCATGCTCTGTCAGCTCACCTTTCTTTAGTTATATTTAAATAGAGTCCTGAAGGAGTTGTCTGACCAAAAGCTCAAAACGAAGGAGATTAAGGATTAGGCAAGGGATTAGGATGAAAGGATATAAAATTTAGAATGCAGACACCTTTTCTACTGAATTCCAAATTTAAGAGAGAACATTTCAAAGAACAGAAAGGGACAACCTCAGTGCCATCATTGGCTGGAGTAATATTTCTCAAAAGTTGTATCACCAATAAAATTTATTATGAAGTGATTTCTGGTTTGTGAAACAGCTAGTAAATTAGAGCCGTCAGGAATCTGAGTTAGAAAGAAACAGATGCATTAATTTGAGCAATGTTAGGAAGAAAACTACTCTTTTATTTGCCTGAATTAGAGAAAGCATACTTGATAAAATTTTATCTATTTGGCTCATTTTATGGTCAATCTACATGTTTAGGCTAGTGCCTAAAATGTGGCCTGTCTAAGAGCAGGGAAGATCAATTACCAAAGTATTTATTTAGGACTCTAGTTACTGTTATAACAACTTTTAATCATTTCTTTATTCTAAACCACAAATTTTGTCTCTGTTAGAGTCATTATTATGCATCATTGAATGCATTTGGATTTGAACATGAATGTTTCAATTTCACAAATTTTGTATGTCAAATAAGGAATAGAGGTTATGTACATTTAATACAGTAAATTTCAAAGGCAAAGTAAATACTCTTTTTAGATTTCAAATGTGTATTTTTTTTAATATCGGTATTCATAGCTGCCTCTCCAGCCAGTTTTCTGAAGTTATAAACTTCCTTGGAGGAGATTGCCCATTCTTCTCCCATAGAGAAGCTAGTAGATTTGAACCAAAGGTCTTTGGGTCGGCAGTGTAACTCCTTACACACTCAAGCCTCGCCATTGCCTTCAGGTCATTACTGACTCATAGCTGATCCTCCAGCAGGTTTTCACAGACTATAAATTTACATAAGGGAGCTCTGGTGGCATCAGGGTAAGAAGTTGCTCTGCAATCCCAAATCCATCTGCTACCAGCTGCTTAGTGGGAGGATGGGAAATCTCCTTTCCTGCGATTAACTGTCTCAGAAAACCCAGTGGAGGGTCATCTGTGGGTTCATTCTGATTCAAAGGTACACAACAAATTAACATGAGAGGAAATTACCCATCTTTCTACTGCAGAGCAGCTAGTAGATTCAAATTGTGTCCCTTTTGGTTGGCAGCACAATGCTTTACCACTAAGTCAGTGAAGCTTAAATTCTCATCCCCTAGGTCTTATCAGCCTGAAGGATTCCTAGATGTGTGTAAACCCCATTATATATTTTGTCTTCTTTCCTTGGATCCCAAGTATTGTTTGAGGAAGCTGTGTAAACTTGATAATCGTAATTATTAGTTACTGAGGAACTTATTCCAACTCTTAACATCTGCATGTCTGCAGAATAAAACTGCTCTATAGAGTTGACCTTTTGGAAGCAGATCACCAGAACTGTTTGAATTGCCATACTTTCAAACAAGTAAGTGAACCATTTGGTTCACCAAATGACTCCTGTGTGGTGAGTGTATGTATAGACTTTTTTTTAAATCTTAGATAATAATAGTTCTTTCCTGCCATACATAATTCCATATAACGTCAAATCAAAGACTGTGGAATGCATTACTGTTTTATGAACCACTGAAAAAGGGAAAAAAGTTAAAACAGAAAACTATGATTTCAGAACTGTAAAAGTATCTTTGTGTGTGTCCTGAATGAAAGTTTTATTTCTTATAATTGTCGTTGTTAGATACCATTAAGTAGTTTCTGACTCCTACTGATCTGATATACAACAAAAAAAAATCACTACTTGATCATGTATCATGCTGGCAATTTCTTGTGTGCCCATTTTACCCATTATTGCAGTCAATTAATTTCTACGTCATCTTTGACTTTTTTCTTTTTTCTTTTACCAAGCATGATGCCATTTTCAAAATACTAGAACCTCTTGATAGCATGTCAAACGTATATAAGAAGTCTCACCAATGTTGCCTCCAAGTACCATTCTAACTATACTTCTTCCAAGACGTTTGTTCTTTTGACAGTACATGGTATATTCCATATCCTTGTCAACACCACAACTCTAAAGTACTAATTATTTTTCAGTATTTCTTTTAAAACATTCACATACATATATGGTGATTGAGAATACCATGGCTTTGGTCAGGTTTAACTTAGTTCTAAAAGTGACATCTGTTCTTTTGCACTTCCTTCCCCTCCCACCACCCGGAGTAGTGGCATCTATCAATATATATCTACCTCTATGTTGTTTTTGTTATGTGATGTTGAGTCACCTGTGACCCGTAGTGACCCTATGTACAACAGTTCTGAAGCCTGCTCTACCCTGAGCAAGTCTCACTAATTCAGACACACCAACCCCCATTGTCCCAGTTACTGTATAAATCCATCTCATCTGAGGTCTTCCTTTCCTGCACTGTCCGTCCACCTTTCCGAGCATGATGTCCTTCTCCAAGGACCTGTCTCTCCTGACTATGTGCCCAAAGTATGTGAGATGGAGTTTCAAAATCCTAGCCTCCAAGGAAAAACTTTGTTTCACTCTCTCCAAGACAGACTTACTTGTTTTCTTGGCAGTCCATAGTATGTTCAAGACTCTTCTCTAGCACCACAATTCGAAGACATCGATTCTTCTGTCTTAGTTATTGTGCAGCTCTCTGATGCATAGCAAATAATTGCAAAGACTACGGCTTGGATTAGTCTCATCTTAGTCTCAATACTAAAATGGTTGCTTTTCAGTACTAAGGAGAGGTCCCTGACAGGAGATTTTCCCAATGCAATTCATCATCTCATTTCGTGACTGCTGGTGCTAAGAGTATTGATTGTGGAGCAGAGCAAGCTGTAATTGTTAACAGCCTCAATTTCTTCTCCATGTATCATGATGCTGCCAGTTGTCTCAGTGGTGAGAATCTTTGTCTTCTTAATGTTAAACTTCAATCTATATATTTATGTCTATATCTTTCTTTGAACCATGCAGTGTCTCCTTGTTCTGTTCTAACAACTGCCTCCTGGTCCAAGTATAGGTTTTGCATAAACACAATCAAATGTTCTGGGATTCCCATTCTTCTCAAAGTCATCCACAGTTTTTTGTGATCCACACAGGCAAACGCCTTTGCATAGTCAATGAAACAAAGATAGACATTCCTCTGGTACTTCCTGCTTTCAGCCAAGATCCATCTGACATTAACTACAGTATCCCTAGTACCACAGCCCCTTGTAACTGCACTTCTGGCAGTTCTCTGTTGATGTACTTACTGCTCCAGTTGCTTTTGGATAATTTTCAGCAGAATCTTGCTTGCATGTGATATTAATATTGTTTGTCATTTTTCACACTCTATCAGGTCACCTTTCTTTGGAATGGGAACAAATATAGATCTCTTCCAGTCAGTTGGCCAGGTGGTTGTCTTCCAGATTTCGTGGCACAACTTAGTGAGCACATACAAGGAAATACTTGTTTGTTGAAATGTGTCAATTGGTATGCCATCAAATCCTGGAGCCTTGTTTTTTACCAATTCTTTCAGAGCAGCTTGTACTTTTCCCTTCAGCACCACAGGCTCTTGCTCATACGTTGTTTCATGAAATTCTTCTGTGTCGACCAATTCCTTCTGGTCCAATGACTCTGTATACTCCTTCCATCTTCATTTAATGCTTCTTGGATCATGTAATATTCTGCCCAAAGCATCAATAAGTATTGGCACTCTTGGCTTGAATTTGTTTTTTTAAATTCCTTCAGTTTAAGAAATGCTGAGCTAGTTCTGCCCTTTTGGTTTTCTGACTCCAGTTCTTTGCACATTTCATTATAATACTTTGCTTTGTCTTCCTTAGCTGCCCTTTGAAATCATCTGTTCAGCTCCTTCATATCTTGATTTCTTCCCTTTGCTTTGGCTTCTTGGTGCTCCAGTGCAATATTCAGAGTCTCATCTGTCATCCTCCTTTGTCTTTTCTTCCTCCTCTGCCTTTGTAATGACCTTTGGAATTTTTATGGATGATATTCTTGATATCCTCCTATAGCTCATTTGTTCTTCAGTGGTATTCAAGGCCTCGAACCTGTTCCTGAGATACTTTATTAATTTGAGTGGGATACACTTAAGTTCAAATTTTGGTTCCTGTGGATTTGATTTAATTTTATTCAACTTTAGTTTGAACTTGCTTTTGAATAGTTGGTGGTCTGTTCCACAATCAGCACCTGGCCTAGTTTTCACGGCTGATATTGAGCTTCTCTAGTGATTCTCTATTGTACATAAGGTTTTATTTCAGAAGTAGATGGCCAATCCTTCTTCCTAGCCTGTCTTAAAATTTTTTATAATAATATCTGACAGATAAGCATTTTACAGAAAGGAGCAAATGAAAGACATTTACCCAGTTAGAGAAATAACCAATAGATTCAGTGTTGCTACCTACCCTTGCCACGTGTGTCTTGACACACCCTTTTCCCTACTCCACCAGCATCCCTTTCTACTTCTGCCTACACCATTCCACACCTCTCTCCCTTTTACCAGCCCTTGATATTATGGCTTTAGTTCTCAAGTTGTTGGGGTTTCTATGATTCCGAATACCTCATGCTGCTGTTGGTGTCTTATGATGCGGCTAGTGTCTCTTCAATTTAAGAGTCTCTTTAAGTACAATTATCAGCTATAAGTATCAGAGAAGGCTTCCTATCTCAGGCAGTTCTGAGGAAAAGTCTTTAACTTGAACTTCTACTCCAGGACTGAATTCTTGTGGCTTAGTACCTCTTCTCTTCCATTTGCAGCAAGATGTTGATGCAAGAGGATAGTTTCCCAGGAGAGAGCAATGTGTGTCCTCTAGATCTGGTACATAATTTTTTTTCTTGGCCCTAGGGCCACCGGCCCCCAGGCTCCAAAATATTTTAACTCACAGCCCAAGCCCACGGATGCCTGCAGTTGATACCTTTTACCTGAAGTAAAGTGGCATGCCACTTAGCTAACTGACTGGAAGAGATTGGTATTCGTTCCCATTCCAAAGAAAGGTGA
>NW_006400218.1:406094-414616 GCF_000299155.1 Elephantulus edwardii | reverse complement strand
GTTGAATATACCATGGACTGCTAGGAGAACAAACAGGTTTGTCCTGGAGAAGGTGAAGCCGGAATGCTCCTTGGAGTCAAGGATTCTGAATCTTTGTGTGACATCCTTGGGCATGTTGCAAGGAGGGACTGGTCCTTGGAGAGGGACATCATGTTTGGCAGAGTAGAGGGGCGGCACAGGAGAGGAAGACCATAGATGAGATGGATGGCTTCTGTGACTGGAGTGGTCGGAATGAGTACGTTTGAAATGGGTAGGTTGGCACAGGATACAACGGCGTTTAGGACTCTTGTACATTAGGGTTGCTATGAGTTGCAAGTGACTCGATGGCACATAACAACAGCAACAACAACAACCATGGATATTCATACTACTGTAGTCCATTCATGTTTCAGTTATTTCTGATTCTTATACATTTGACAAATGCTTTTTCATTTGTCAGAGGTATTTTTAAAATTTTTAAAAATTTTATTATTTTGTGTGTGTGTGCCGTCAAATCAGATGTGACAGGTACAGGAGATTGTCCCTCCTTCTCTAGCAGAGTATCTGGTGGATTTGAACCACACACCTCTGGGATTGCAGTGCAGTTTCTTGCCACTAGGCCACCAGAGATCTCTAGAGAGGTATTTTCTTTAAGATACTATGGTTTGCGTAAAAAAATTTAATAAGATCATTCATAAATTACATGATTCAATGCCAGGGTTCAGATATTAAGAGGCGGTGGCCATTTCACTTGTTTTAAGCGTTTTCTATATTTTCTCACCTAGTCTTTTGACTTCTGGTATTCTCTGCTTTCAGCTAAGATCCATCTAACATCAGCAACAATATCCCTAGTACCACGACCAGCCTGGGTTTACTAGGGATATTGTTGCTGATGTTAGATGGATCTTAGCTGAAAGCAGAGAATACCAGAAGAATGTCTATCTGTGTTTCATTGATTATGCAAAGGCATTTGACTGCGTGGATCATAACAAACTGTGGCTGACTGAGAAGAATGTGAATCCCAGAACATTTAATCGTGCTAATGCGAAACCTATACTTGGACCAAGAGGAAATCGTCAGAACAGAGCAGGACAGCACTGCATGGTTCAAAATTGGGAAGGGTGTAGGCCAGGGATGTGTCCTGTCTCCATACCTTTTCAACATGTATGCAGAGCAGATTATCCGAGAGGCTGGGCTCTATGAGGAGAAGCGTGGCATTAGGATTGATGGGCGATCTATCAACAATCTGCGTTATGCAGATGACACAACCCTGCTCGCTGAAACTGAGGAGGACCTCATGCACTTACTGCAGAGGGTCAAGGACTGCAGCCTTCAATATGGACTGAGGGTCAATGTCCAGAAGACAAAAATTCTCACCACTGGACCAATCGGTAGCATCAGGATGGATGGTGAAGAGATTGAGATTGTTCACAGCTTCAGTTTGCTCGGCTCCACAGTCAACACTCTTGGCACCAGTAGCCAGGAAATAAAAAAAACTTATTGCCATGGGAAAGTCTGCAGTTAGGGACCTCTCTAAAGTACTCAAGAGCAACGGTGTCTCTCTGGAGACTAAGGTGCACCTGATACAGGCCATGGTTTTTGCAATCACTTGTTATGCATCAGAGAGTTCGACAATGATTAGGGAGGATAGAAGGAGAATGGACGCCTTTGAGCTGTGGTGCTGGACAAGAGTACTGAATGTACCATGGACTGCCAAGAAAACAAATAGATTCATCCTAGAGAGGGTTAAACCAGGCTGCTTCTCGGTGGCAAGGATTCTGGGGTTTCGTCTGACATACTTTGGACATGTTGTAAGGAGAGACAGGTCTTTGGAGAGGGACATCATGCTGGGCAGAGTGGAGGGACGACGCAGGAGGGGAAGACTCTCTATGAGGTGGATTGATTCAGTGACTGGGGTAATTGGGATGGGTGTGTCAGAGGCAATGAGATTGGCACAGGATAGAGCAGGGTTTAGGGCTCTTGTACATAGGGTCGCTATGAGTCGCAAGCGACTCGACGGCACATAACGACAGTCTTTTGACAGGGACATGACATGACTCATGACCTAGTGTCCCATGCAGCAAAGAGAAGCAGAATTCCTCTTCCCATGACAAGACCTAGTTCAGCAATGATGTGGGCAAGTTTCCTTGAAGAAATTACTTCCTTGAGGAATTCACAAATGGTATAGTGTTTTCTAGGTAAAAAAGAAAATATTTCCCAAAGTAAAAGCTGTTGCTTCTAAATCTGTTTGGCCTAGGCCGCTCTCAATCATGCCTCTGACAGCCTCAATTTGGCACAGATGATAAGAACTACGTAGATATTTCAGCTCAATTTATCAAGTGCACTGAAACAGAAAACAGATAACTAAATGGTGATATATTAAATTTTTGGAATATGCCCTGTTGCTTGCTGTGTGGCTTTGCTTTAAAACTTAGGGATAGATAGGATATGACTTAATGTTCTCCTTTTCCTTACTCTTCCCCTTTGCCATCAGTCAAATCTAATCAATTCCACAAATAATTTTCTCTGGGTAAATAAGGCTACATCATGCCCAGGGTTCCTCTCCTCCAGAGGTGGGGAAAGGGAATTTATCAACATTTTGTCCATCCCATCCCCCATCCCTCCCACACTGATACTTAAAATAACTGCAAAGTCATTGTACCAGAGGCTCCCTCTGACAGCATGGTTTCATAACAAGGCAAATGGGGAGCAGGCTCTTTTGGTCGAAAATTATGCTTCTTTGCTTAAGTTTTGCTTAACCATAGCCATGTTGTCAGTTAAAAAACCTGAGGCTACTCTGATGCACAGTTTACCTGATGGTTTTTATAAATGTGCTGAGTGGGTATTTTAGCAAAAGCTCATTTAACCAAAATCCCATATATGTTTTGGGAAGCAAATAACCACAACTTCTTCTTTTTAAAGGCCAATGTGCTCTGAAAACATTGACATTTAATTTCAATATTTACATTCAATGGCAAATATCTGGACTTTTGTTGGCATTTCTTTTGCTTGATTTCTCCTTCACTGGGAGGAAAAAACATTATAGTTTACTCTCCACACTTCCACAAGCAGCTTTCACAAAGGTAATAGCTGTTGACATCTGCTTAAATTTAGGAATAATTTGTTCCTTACATAACAAAATATTTCAGAAAGCACGAGAGTACGGGAAACATTGTGTTAGTAAAAAAAGAAGGCTTTTAGACTGGGAATAAATTATTTAAATAAAATTGCTTTCTGATGTCCTGAGGATAAAACTAAGGACGTGGGGGCATACAGAGTGAATAAAATGAGTTTGAAATTCAAGCTCTCTAAGGCTCCTGTTAGAAAACATTTTGAGGGAAATCTTTTATTTTTTGGCATGTCACACTCTGATATATGATTAACACATAGGAGTTCTTGTGACTTGGTATTTTTATTCCTATGACTATAATATCTTTAAAGACATTTCTACACCAGTATTAAGACACTGTGCTGCAGTATCAAAGGCACTTGGTTCAAATCCATCCAGCTATTCCAGGAGATAAAGCTAGGCAGTCTCCTCAAGAGTGATTTACTGCCTCTGAAAACCTACCAGTTGTCAGCTATAGGTTGGTTTCAACTTGATGGTACACTATGGGAGCTCTTATGTCTTACTGGTAAGACTGTGCTGCAATCCCAAAGGCAGGAGGTTCTATTCCACAAAGTTGCTCCATGGAAAAAGGATGGGCAATCTCCTTATAGGCAATTACTGCCTGCAGAACCCACTGGAGGGTCAGCTATGGGTTGGTTTCAACTCGATGGTACACAACAGCAAGAACATTACCTCAAAAATTGTCCTGGACTACCACCAGTAGCAGCAGCAGCAGCAGCACCTGGAAACTTGTTAGAGGTGCAGAGTCTCAGCCCCCTATTCCATATCTGATGGATTTTGACGTTGGAGCCCAGGAATCTATGGTTAAAGAAGGTCTCGAGAAGATTCATTTGTTGTGTTTGAAAACTCTAAGATAATGGCCATATCTGAAGAAGTTTTTAAAAAACAAAGCTTTTCTTTCTCTTTCAGAGGGAGCCTTGGTAGTTTTGACCATCAAGGGTTGTCCTAATCCAAAGGCAGCAACTTTTTGGTGGTGCATATCTATCAGTGACTCCATAGGAGAAAAATGAGAATTCTTCCTTCAGTGTGATTTACAGCCTCAGGAAATCCATTGAAAGTTCAGGTATGAGTTGGTTCCAGATTGACAACCATATATTTGAATTTTTGGTTTCTCTTTCATTTTGACACTTTGCCCCCATTGTGTTTCATACAATCATTCCCATGTATAATATCTTTGTTTTGTTTTGTTTTCACTTGACTTTTTTTCTTTTCTTTGATACTGGTTACATACAAAGTTCATCTATATTGTTTTTCACACCAGACCTCCTTTACCAATTCCTCCTTCCACCCGTCAAATTGTGTGACCCTATATTTGAGCCCACCCCCCTTGGATCCTTCTACACACTCTGCAATAATGGTTCTATACAGTACTTGTCTTTATGAAACTGAGCTAGTTCGCGTGGCATAATGCTGTTCAGTCCCTCCCATGTTAGGTTCATTGCTCCTGTGTGCTGCATAGTTTTCCTATGTGTAAATGTACCATAATTTCTTAATCTATTTCATTGTGGTAGCACATTTGGGCTGTTTCCATGTTCTTTCTATGGTGAATAATGCTGCTATGTACACTGGTGTACAAGTCTCTATTTGTGCCTCAGTTCTCATTTTCACTGACGTGTCAAATGCAATAATGGTTACCCATGGTGGACAGTGTTTGGTGATTAAAACAAGCTTGGAAGGAGGAGTGGCATCCACTTCCAAAATAGCTTGCCTCCAAAAACCCTATGAACCTGGAGAAAGGATGAAAGTTATACAAGTGTTCAGATATTTCATTCATAGGGTCTCTATGAGTCATCTATGACACGATGGCACTTAACAACAACAACAACATATTACAAGCAGTGCAATAGCTGGGTCATATGGAATTTCTGTGCCCAGATATTTGAGGAAATGCCAAACTGCCTTCCAGAGTAATTGTAACATTTTACAATCCCACCAACAATGTTGGTGATAGAGTTCCTATCCTGCCACATCTTCTCCAATATTTTTTACCTGATGCCCTGCTAAACTTTGCCACTGCTACTGGGGTAAGCTGGTATCTCATTGTAGTTTTGATTTGCATTTCTCGTATTGCCAGTGATTTTGAGCATTTCTTCATGTGTCTTTTGGCCATTCAAATGTCCTGTGTGAAAATCTTTCCATGTCTTTTACCCATTTTGTAATTGGATTATCATTCTTTTTCTTCTGGAGGCCCTGCAGGATTCTGTAAGCTGTTATCATGAGACTCTTGTCTGAGACGGTATTGTCAAATGTTTGTTCCCAACCATATTTTAGAAAATTAATCACCATTAGACCATGGTCATCATTATGCTGTCTTTTCAGGACCCCACCAGACTCCTTCCTATTTCCTTCACTCACTCCCTCCATCCACTAAATGGTGAAACCCTATGGTTTCTCCCCTACCCATCCTCAGCCCTCTGCTCCCATGCCTTCCCCCCTTGGGTCCCTATACATGTTTTACTAGTTATCCTACTATTTTTACAATAATCATCTTATACAGTATTTGTCCTTAGGAGATTGAATTTGTTCACTTAGTATATTGACAATTTTTAACTAATTGATGACATAAATGAACTTCTTGTCTATTCCCATCAAATGATAAGTTGCACTGTTTATTATGAAGTGATTCTATACAGTTTTATTAAATGCTATTCTAACATTGGTCCATTGTTGTTAGGCAAGTCGAGTTGTGATTCACTGTTGTTGTTATGTGCTGTTGAGTCACATGAGACTCATAGTGACCCTATGCACAATTACTCTGATCCCTACCCTATCCTGTGCCAATCTCACTGTCTCTGACACACCTCACTATCTGACACCCCAATCACTATGTCAATCCATCTTACCCAGGATCTTCCTACTCTGTGTTATCCCTCCACCCATCCAAGCATGATGTCCTTCTCCAAGGACTGGTCCGTCCTGGCAGCACACCCACAGTATGTGAGATGGATCTTCAAAATCCTTGTGTCCAGAGAGCAACTTGGTTTCACCCTCTCTATGACTGACTTGTTTGTTCTTTGGCAGTCCATGGTATGTTAAATACTCATCTCCAGCACCACAACTCATAGACATCAATTCTTCTTCTGTCGTCCTTATTCATTGCCCATATCTCTGGTGCATAGCAAGTAAATCTGAAGACCATGGCCTGGATCAGGCACACCTTAGTCTCTAGACTAACATCTTTGCACTTTAGCACTCTGGAGAGGTCACTGACAATAGACTTTCTTAATCCAATGCGCCTTTCGATTTCCTTACTGCTGGTTCCAGCAGTGTTGATTGTAGACCTGAGCAAGCTGAAATTTTTAACAATAACTTCTCCACCTAACATGATGCTGCCAATTGGCCTTGTGTTGAGAATATTTGTTTGTATTTTTTATGTTGAGCTTCATTCCCTATTAAAAACTGCAGTTCTTGATCTTCTGCAGCAGTTGCTTCAAGTCCTCCTCAATTTCAGCAAGCAAAGTTGTGCCATGTGCATAATACAAGTTATTGATGAGTCTTTCTCCTACTCTAATGCCACATATCTCCTAATAAAGACCAGCCTCCAGAATGATCTCTTCCTCATTTGATAAAAAAAAAAATATGGAGACAGGATGCATCCCTGACACACTCTTTTTCTCATTTTCAACCATGCAGTGTTTCCTTGCTCTGTTTTGAACTGCTTCCTGGTCTGAGTATAGGTTTTGCATGAGCACAATCAAGTGTCCCATTCTCCTCAAGGTTAGCCACACTTTGTTGTGAACCACACAGTCAAATGCCTTTATGTAGTCCATTAAACACAGATAACCATTCTTCTAGTACTCTCTGCTTTCAGCCAGGATCCACCTGATATTGGCAGTGATGTCCCTAATGCCATGGCCTCAACCCAGCCCTAAACTCAGCCTGTACTTCTAGGAGTTCTCTATTGATGTACTGTTCAAGTAATTTTTGGATAATTTCCAGCAAGAGTTTGCTTGTATGTGATAAACAGATCTGAACCCTATTCTATTCTGTGCTATCCTCATCATCTCTGACGCACTCAAGCCCATTGCTGCAGTCACTATGTCAATCCATTTTGTCAAGAGCCAGGCTCTCTTTTGCTGACCCTCCAGCTTTGCAAGCAATGACGCCTTTCTCCCAGGAATAGCCTCTCTTAGCAACATGCCCAAAGTATGTGAGTTGAAATTTTATTATCTTTGCCTCCAAGAAACACTCTGGCTGTACTTTCTCCAAGATATCTGCTTGTTCTTTTGCAGGTCATAGGATATTCAGTACTTTTCTCTAACACCATAGCTTAAAGGCATTAACTCTT
Source organism: Elephantulus edwardii (assembly GCF_000299155.1). NCBI lineage: Eukaryota > Metazoa > Chordata > Mammalia > Macroscelidea > Macroscelididae > Elephantulus > Elephantulus edwardii. Next base: position 407,219 of record NW_006400218.1, on the reverse strand, counting down.
CTCCTGTCATCTTTATGTATTATTCATCTTTCAAATACATAGAAAGTGATTAAAAAGGCCATAGCCTGAATAAGGCACACCTTCGTCTTCAACATTCGTCCATAAGACAACCAAATTATTTGGTAAGCTGGGGTGTACACATCAATTCTAATTTTGAGCATTCGTAAATATGGAAGCTTTAAAAAATTTGGCCACTTCCACACAGGCAACCTATTCTCCAGCCTCTCTACTTTTGTTTAATTTTATTTTCACATGACTTATTCTTGTTCCATCAAGACTTGTTTTGAGTCTTAAAAGAGGCCTTTCCCCAACCCTAACCTGACACCTAATCCTTAGCTTGTTCATACTTTGCTATATTATTATTTTCTTGTATCTCTACCCATTAAGGAGCCCTGGTGGTTTAGCAGGTTAATCTAAAAGTTGGCAGTTACAACCCACCAACTGCTCCAAGGAAGAAAGATGGACAATATCCTCTTGTTAAGATTTACAGCTAGATAGAATGCCATGAATCAGAACTGATTTGTTTACAGTGGGTTTTGTTTTGGTTTTCTACTCACTAGCTTAGATGATAGGGAGCTCTCATAGGGTAAGAAGATGCATTGTTAACCCAAAGGCATATGATTCAGATTCACCTGCTGCTCCATGGGAGAAAGATGAGCAGTCTCCTCTTATGCAATTTACTGTTTCTGAAAACCCACTGGAGGGTCAGCTATAGGTCAGGTCCAACTTAATGGTACATACCAACATCTTAACTGATACTTTCATGGTAGATTGTCTTTATAACTGTACGTCTCAGTAACTGTAGTATCTGGCTCAGATCAGGGCTCAACAAGTTCTGAATAAATGGGGGGAGGGAGTTGTTTCCTTAGTGTACAAGCAACTTGTCAGTGTTCTGAAGGAAATGAAAATATTAGCTATGCTGTCAGAAACCATCCCTGTAGAATAATTTTTCTCATCTTTAGTTTTGGTTTTTTCTCATTAAATAGAAATAAAAAGATGAATTGCACTGGGAAAATTTGCTGTCAGGGACCTTTTTTTTTAAATTTAGGTTGTTTATTTTTCATTTCAATGAACATCTACAGAGATTTTGGAATTCCATTCATTCATTGTTGCACCCTTCTCCCC
>NW_006400218.1:403632-405384 GCF_000299155.1 Elephantulus edwardii | reverse complement strand
GTTCTGTTAAATTTTGCTAGTCTTACTGGAGTGAGATGATATCTCATGGTTGTCTTGATTTGCATCTCTCTCAGGGCTAGGGATTTTGAATATTTCTTCATGTGCTTTTTGGCCATCTGAATGTCTTCCTTGGTGAAGTGTCTGTTCATATCCTGTCAGGGACCTTTTAAGAGTATCGTAAAGCAATGATGTCAGTCTAGAGACTGAGGTGCACCTGATCTAGGCCATGATCTCTGCAATTATTTGCTATGCATCAGAGAGCTGCACAATAACTAAGAATGAGAGAAAAATCAATGCCTTTCAGTTGTGATGCTTGAGAAGAGTCTTGAACATACCATGGTCTGCCAAGAAAATGAATAGACCTGTCTTAGAAAGGGTGAAAACAAGTTTCTCCTTGGAGGCTAGGATTTTGAAATTCCATCTCACATACTTTGAGCATGTCGCCAGGACAGACCAGTCCTTGGAGAAAGGCATCATGCTTGGAAGGGTGGAGGGACAGCAGTAAAGGAAGACCCTGATGAGATAGTTTGATACAGTAACCAGGGCAATAGGGGTATGTGGTTGGAGTCAGTGAGACTGGCTCAGGTCAGGACAGGTTGACGGCACATAGCAACAACATCAACAGTTTATATTATTAGTATGCTGTGCTTTATATAGAAGACTCAATAGATGAATTATGCGTTAATTTAAAATTAAATTGAGATAGTAATAGTTAATTTCAAATGGTTGGGGTTTTCCCCACAGAACTGTCCCAGCCTTTTGTTTCATTTTATAGAAGTACCTTCATCTACCTCAGGCTATATGTACATATCAGGAATATTTAATAATGTTTAAATTGTTGGAAATGTAGTGACTATTTCAAAAGGAAATTGAAGGGAGGTTTATAGTTCTTATACCTAGTCAGGTGCTTGAGTGAAGGATCAAAACAGATGTTTAGACAATAGATAAAATATTGGACAAAGCTTCACAGTCCAATGAAAACAAAATGAGATAATTTCCTTTGAATAAGCACTGATAGACCAGACAAATTAATGAAATGGTGTTAATTCGTGCAGTGGACTAGATATTACTGATTGTTGTATTCAACTAATATGTTGAAAAAATCTGATAAAATGGATATTCAGACGTATTTTGTGTAGTGAGTTCCAGCTTACGTACAATTGGATATTGCATTTGTTTTATTTCTTTTATTCGTCTACTCTAGTGGATTAGAAAATATCTTTCTCGGGGAGCTCTGGTGGCCTAGTGGCAAGGAGCTGCAACTACAATCCCAGAGGCGCACGGTTCGAATCCACCAGATGCTCTGCCGGGGAAGGAGGGGCAATCTCCTACTGTACCAGTCAGATCTGATTTGACGGTACACCCACTCAAAAAATAATTTTAAAAAAATTTAAAAAAAAGAAAATATCTTTCTCTCTGTCATGTATATGTCCAAATGAATGTGAACTAACTGGTAGTATGGACTTTTCTTCAGGACAATGAACACTAATGTTATTTGTGCAGGAAGAATTGGAAATCCCATTTCTGAGATCATGTTTAAAAATCTGCACTAGTTTTAAGGAGTGCTTTGCTTATTCGGGCCTTCTTTCCATTCCAAATGAAACTAGAGATTACCTTTTCCATCTCCTTGAAGAATGGGATTGGCATCTCTCTCCCTGATTTCAAATCCTACTGCACTGCCGTGGTGGTTAAGACAGCATGGTACTGGTACAATGACAGACACATAGATCAATGGAATAGAATTGAGAACCC
>NW_006400218.1:400602-403062 GCF_000299155.1 Elephantulus edwardii | reverse complement strand
GTTCAAAATTCCTAGCTCTAAGAGAGATGCAAATCAAAACAACTATGAGATATCATCTCACCCCAGTCAGAATAGCAAAATTTAACAGAACAGCAAGCAATAAATGCTGGCAAGGTTGTCGGGAAACTGGAACCCTTATTCACTGTTGGTGGGAGTGTAAAATGGTACAACCACTTGGAAGGCAGTATGGCACTTTCTCAAAAAGTTGCAAATAGAGATACCATTTGACCCAGCAATCCCATTACTGGGAATATACCTCAGAGAGACCATAACTGCCATCCAAGCAGATATATGCACACCCATGTTTATCGCAGCTTTGTTTACAATAGCAGAGAGTTGGAAGCAACCTAAGTGCCCATCAACAAACAAATGGATAGAGAAGCTGTGGTATCTTCACACATTGGAATACTACGCCGCATTGAAAAACAAGGAACTCATGCAGTATTATTCAAAATGGGTGACGCTGGAAGGCATTATGCTGAGTGAAATATCTCAGTTATAAAGGGACAAATACTGCATGGTTCCACTGTTGTAGAATGGGACTCACATCAGGGTTGGGGTAAGACTGAGAAAAAACTGGATAAATTGTGTATACTGTATTGAAACAGATGAGGGAAAGAACATATTAGAGGCGATATATGATTATTATGGTTAGCACAGGAGTCCAGAATTAAGGTTGCATAGGGAAGTGTCCTTGGTGGGAGGGTAGGGGGGAATTGTTAGCAAAGAAGGAATTTTTTTCCTTTTTCTTTACAAAGAGAGGAGCGAACTTGTTGGGGGTGGGGCAGGGAGAAAAGTGCAGCAATGAATGAATGGAAATTCAAAATCTCTGTAAATGTTTATTAAAATTAATAAAAATTTAAAAAATTAAAAAATGAAATGATATAACCCCAAAATTAGATAAATCACATTAAAAACAAAGGTAAAAAAACACACACACAACTATTTCATCTTTGGGAGTTTTTGTTGGTAGTGTCTTTTAGAATGCTTTGATATGCTGTTCTTCAGCTACCCTGTTAAAGATATGTGTTGACCTAGCAATTGTACTACTGGGAATATACCCTAAAGAAACCAGAGCCATGACTTAAACAGACATATGCACAGCCATGTTTATTTCTGCATTATTCACAATAGCAAAGAGATGGAAGCAACCCAAGTGACCATCAGCGAATAGATAGAAAAACTATGGCACATATTTTCTGGCACAACTATGGCACAGCAGACTATTATACAGGACTGAAAAACAGAGAACTCATAAAACACTATACAACATGAAGCCTGGAACACATTACACTAAGTGAAATATCTCAGTTACTAAAGGATAAATACTGCACAACACTCCTGTTATAAAATAGGACAGACATGGAGGGGTTGAGGAGAGAATGGTAAAGAGTGAATAGATAATGAACACTGCATTAGAATATATTATTAGGCATTATATGTATGACAGCAATCTGGAACAAGGAGTGCACTGTGGAGTGGGTTGAGGGAAGGAAGGGAGGGGAGAAAAGGTTCAATAATGAAAAGTGAGAATAAATATTATAAAGTGTCCAAGAAATATGTAAATCATACTTGAGAAAAAAACCAATAAATATTATATTGGAAAAAAAATCTGCACTAGTAAAAACACTTTAGAATCTTGTTCTGAAAGAAAAGTGTTGGTTTAAAAGGCAACGTGAAAATAGATGCAGCCTGAAATTTTGTACTTGTAACTCTGGAAGTAAAGCAACCATGACTTTAAACTTTCCATTTCTTTATCATTCTATATTATTGAGTGATAAACTTGGAAGAAGCAAAGAGAGGGAAAAGTTCTTGTGTAAATGTCTAATATCAAAGTTAAGTCTTTCATTCAGAAGTCAAAGAATGATGTAGGTGTTCGATCTCTGTTGTGCATCTACTTCAACAAATGGATGTCCAGTGGCAATGAATTTAATGTCAAATGGACATTCTGTCATTTTGGTCTCCTTCGATTATGGAGCTTTGTCCTGCATTTTATCTATCTTCCAAGCAATCTATTTTGATCCTTCAGACAGAGAAACTTATTCTGCTAATTCAAAGACAGAACTTTCTTACTCTAGAACTTCTAAGGGGGCCAGGCTGTCTTCGGCCCTCAGCTCCAGGCCAGCCGTCACGGCCCTCTGCCCGGGGCGGGCTATCTTTGGCCCTCTGCCTGGGACGGGCTGTCTTCAGCCCTCGGCTCGGGGCAGGCTGTCACGACCCTCAGGGTGAGCTCCTCAGTCCCCAGATTGTGCCATCTGACCCTTGGATGGGGGAAAAAATGCCTAGGGTATCCAGAGAATTTTATCTAGGCTACTTTCCGCCACTCTCTCCCCCAGTAAACCTGAAAGCAACACCCCCAAAGCCCTTCTATTTGTAACTCACAAGTTTGTTCTCTCTAGGTTTGCTCCCTTTCCTATAGGTAACCTTAACACTGAGTTTTACTCTAGACCTGACCCTGAA
>NW_006400218.1:397998-400182 GCF_000299155.1 Elephantulus edwardii | reverse complement strand
CCAAATTGTGCAGCTCTGCAACTGCATCCCTGCCCATCCTCACCCTTCTGTCTCCAACCCTCACCTCCTTGTACCCACGTTTTTCCCAATAAAATAAAAAAAATAACTTCTAAGAGGTTGCAAACATTACATACTTTTAAAAAAATCTACATCTCAATATAACATATTGAATCACAGAAGCAAAGGCTTAACAGAGAATTGAGGTTGATGTGCATTTGACCCTTGAAAAACACTGATTTGAACTGTTAAGGACCACTTATATGTGGATTTCCCTAACCCCCTACCCTGTGGCTGAGTGGTACATACAAATCTTCCAAATATGTGATTAAAATACGGTGTGACACTAATACTCTCTGCCAGAGTAATTGAGAGATGATTACCAATACTTGAACTCACCATAAAAGCAACAAGAAAGAAAAAAAAGATCTGTGTATAAGTGGCCTGCACAGTTCAAACTAGTCTCATTCACAGTTCACTTGGAATTTACACTTGGATTTTCAACTGTGCAGGAATCAACTGTGTTCATGAGTTAGCTGTATAAGATATCACAGGAGAAGAAGTGGCAGAAAGGGTGTGTTTGTACTTTCAGGAGTAAGCCAGTGAAATTCTAGTTACATCTGATTGCCCCAAATGCATGCTCTCCTATAAAAGAATGTTATCAGCCATGTAGAAAGTAAAATTTTGTTTATATGAATGTGAACAATCAAATGTATTTGTTATTTGAGATTTGATCTCATCCAAACATAGATTCTCAATGATTTTAGGGAAATTAGAATTTTACTTATCTCATCGTTTAAACTGCCTGGTGCACTATAAATGCATTTTCTTTTACAGGTTATTCCTTCAGCTGTTTTGAGTTTAATTGGGGTCTTCTATATAAACCATGGACAGCTTTGGGAAATATGGCTGTTATTTATAGAACATTACAAGCCTACACTGTACTTTCAATAGAGTTTAAGTGGAACTGAATCTCTCATGTTATCAGCTCTAGGTTCTTTCTGAAGGGAAAAGCTTGCTGATTTTCCCCTCATCTCCTGTGTTTGTTTTTAGCTTTATGTAAAATAAGTTCTAAAATGTATATATGTGTAATGAAAGTGGTGGGAGAAAAAGGAAACAAGGTAGAATAATGGCTTTCTGAGGATTCCCAAACCCAAGAAACACTAACACAACCAAATTACACAGAACAACATTGTTACGACAGGCTCCTATAAGAAAGGTTCACAGGAATACCTGAAAACTGAAGACTAGCCAAACAGCCAGCTGTGAGAGTGCTTTCTTTTGGAGATTCTAGAGGCCAATGAGAAAAAAAGTGAGTGGTAGGAATATGTGAGATAATGTCTATAGTGAGGGAGGTCCAGAGAGCAGTGTGGTGGATTTCAAGTCTGTGAAGACAAAGAGACAGCGTTACCCTTTGGGAATGCAAGGGGAATAAGATGAAGTAGAGTAACAGGTGAGTCAAAAGAAGCATGGAGAAGAAAGCACCAAAGAAGGAGTCAAGGAAGAAGGTAGTAATGAAACTTGCATCTAAAGTATGTTTGTGAATATAAAATAATACAATAATCCATTCAAAGAAGTCTTAGTGGCTTAGCGTGTAATGTATTGAACTGCTAACAATGAAGTGTAAAGAAAACCAACTGATTGGGCAAAAACATTTGGCAATACCATTTCAGACAAGAATTTCATATCTAAAATTTACCCTATAGGTCCTCCACAAGAAAAAGTCTGAAATGCAATTAAAAAATGGGCAAAAGACATGGAAACACTTTTCAGAGGAAGATATTCATATGGCCAACAGACACAGGCAGTAAGAGAGATGCAAATCAAAACCACATGGGGATACCATCTCACTCCAGTAGCGGTGGCAAAGTTTATGTTGGAGAGGATGTGGCAAGATTGGAACTCTTATACACAGCTGGTGGGATTGTAATGTGGTACAACCTTTCTGGAGGGCAGTTTGACGTTTCCTCAAAAAGCAGAACATAGAAATTCTGTATGACCCAGCTATTCAACTGCTTGGAATAGACCCAGAAAATAAAATGAGAACTGAGGCACAAACGAAGATTTGTACATCAGTGTACATAGCAGAATTATTCACAATCACAAAACCATGGAAACAGCCCAAATGTTCAACCACAATGGAATGGATTGAGAAATTATAGTGCATTCACTCAACGCAGCAACACA
>NW_006400218.1:392335-393912 GCF_000299155.1 Elephantulus edwardii | reverse complement strand
TATCTGAATGATAGTGGTATTCACTGCACTTCCTTGTAAGTGTATGGATATAATCCTATCATAGGGTCGCACAATTTGATGGATGGAGGGAAGGGTGGGGAAAAGGAAATGAGTAAGATCCAATATGGAAAAACAGTGTATACAAACTTGGTAAGTAAACCAGTATAAAATTAATATTTTATTTTTAAAAATAATAGGTTGAGAAGCAAGTATACAGGGAATAACCAGAATTTCAGGCTGAATTAAAAAGAGGCCATTGGAACAAGGCTAACATCTGCTAGCTCTTGGCTGAAAGAAGAGAATGAAGAAAAAAAGTTTATTCGTGTTTTATTTACTGTACAAAACATTAAGCTATGTGGATGATAACAAATTATGGGTAACATTGAAAATAATGAGAATTCTGGAACTTAACTGTACTCATGTGCAATCTTTATATAGACTAAGAAACAGTTTTTCAGACACAATGAAGACATACTTCATTATTTAAAATCAGGAAAGTTGTGTACCAGGGTTGGGTCTTTTCACCATACTTATTCAACTTGAATGCTGGGTGAATGATTTGAAAAGCAGGACTGTATGAGGAAGAATATGACATCAAGATTGAAGGAGACATCAAGATTGGAGGAAAACTAATCTACAGTCTACAATATGCAGATGGCACAGCATTGTTTATTGACAGTGAAGAGGACTTGAAGCACTTACTGAAGAAGATCAAACACTATGGACTTCAATATGGATTACATGTCAAGATAAAGAAAACATAAATCCTCCCCACTGGATCAACAGGCAACATCATGATAAATGGAGAAAATATTGAAGTTGTTAATGATTTAATCCATGATAGCAGTAGTAAAGAAATTAAAGAATGTATTGCATTGGGCAAATTGCCTGCTAAAGATTTACTTAAAGTGCTAAAGAGCAAAAATGTCACTTAAAGATTAAAGTATACCTTACTGCAGCCATGGTATTTTCATTTACTTCATGTACATGTGACAATTGAACAATGAATACCAAAGATTGGAGAATTGATGCCTTTGAATTGTTGTGTTGGCAAACAATATTGAATGTGCTACAGACTTCTGAAAGAACAAAAGACTCTATTCAACCCTGTGTTCTTCAACAATGGGTTTAAGCACATCAGACATTGTGAGAATGTCCCATGATTTGGGCAGTTTTGTTGTACATGGTCGCTTTGAATTGGAACTGACTCAACATCCATCACCTATGAACACAGTTGGATATCTTCAGATCTGCCTGTATGGGACAGAAAGAGACTGGATATTACCCCTGTTGTTGCCAAGAGTTTCCTTGATCTCCACGGAAAAACTTTTTGTAAACATATAAATCTTGCTGTTTTCCAAGAGAATATGGAAAGTACTGTAACAAACACACTATTATCTATTTGATTGGAGGTTTTAGAGGACCCTCAACAAATGTCCTCTTAGGAGATAATAAATATTAAAGAGTATGCTTAATCAAAATGTTATGTCAGTGTTACAATTTCTAGGTTTAAATATGAAAATATTTTAATAGTTAAATGCAACTCTGGTGTCCTAGTGGCAAGAATTTGCACTGCA
>NW_006400218.1:381066-388893 GCF_000299155.1 Elephantulus edwardii | reverse complement strand
GCCTGCTATTTCAGAAGTGGGTGGCCAATCCTTCTTCCTCAGACTTAGGGAATCCAAATACCCAGAATATCTCAAGTGATCCTGATACAGTGAAACTAACCCTTAGTCTTGGGACTAACCTTGAAGATTTCAATGGCTGCAGACTTTCTCAAGAGGAAATATCTCTCATACTTTATTGTTAGTTTTTTATTTTTGTGTGCCATTGAGTTGAGCATGACTCATAGTGACTCTACGAACAAGAGATCTGAACCCTGACCTACTGTGTGTCCTCATCATCATCTATGACACTATTGTGCACATTCCTGTAGTCACTGTGTCAGTCTAGCCCCTCTTAACAACATGTCATATTGATGTGAGATGAAGCTTCATTCTTGCCTCCAAGGATCACTCTGCCTACACTTCCTCCAAGACATTTCTGTTCTTTTGACAGTCCATAAGATTCAGTACTCTTCTCCAACACCACAACTTAAAGGTAACTATTCTTCTTCTGTTATCCTTATTCATTGTCACTTTTCAGATGCATAGCAAGTGATTGAAGAGACCATGGCCTGAATCAGGTGCACCTTACTCTTCAAATTGCCAGCATTATCCCTCAGTAATTTGGAGAGGTATCTGACAGCCAACTACCCCATGCAATGTCTCTTGACTGCTAGTACGAAGGATGTTGATTGTGGATTCTAGTAAGATAAACTTGTTCACAATTTCAATCTGTTCTCCATCCATCTATCTTGATGTTGCTTATCAGTACGGTAGTGAGGATTTTTAATTTCTTGCCATTAAGAAGTAATCCATATTGAAATCTGTAGTCTTTGATCATCTCTAGCAAATGTTTCAAGTCCTCTTCAGTTGACAGTGGACAACTCTCACTACCATCAATTCAGAACTGCCTCATAGATGGGTTTTGGGAGGATATTGCCTAACTGTTCCCCTTGGATCTGAGGAACTGCTTGCAGAGGCTTTATTTGGGCTAGCAATGAAGGAGGGTGAAAAAGATTACAGACTATGCCATCAGAGCTCCTATCTTGGCAGTAGATAAGATCTTTCAAGTCACATTATGTAGAGAAGTTGTCCTTATCACCTTTGGTATGTCTAACATGTAAATGACTCATAGAAGACAATCTAATAAGAATAAATGAGTAGGGAGAGAGTTGTAGTGCATCTGGCACATAAAATTATGGCAAAAAGAGGCATCATATCTGAGAGTGAATGAGCAGATTTTGTTAATATTCCTCACAATTTTACTAAGGACCAAGCTTATGCAAATGTCACTTGTGCAAAGAGCTCACATTTTTGGGTTCTTTCCCCTGATTTTTTTAATTAATTTTAATGAGCATTTACAGAGATTTTAGATTTCCATTCATTCATTCTAGCACTTTTCTCCCCACCCACCCTCCCCCACCCCCAGTTCGCTCTTCCCTTTGAAAAGTAAAAGAAAAATTCCTTCATTGGTATACAATCTCCCTGCACCTCCCCACCCCCTCCCCGAGTATACTCCACTCTACAACCTTCATTCCGGACTCTTATGATAATCATAATACCCTATACTATATTGCTTTTAAACTGTTCTCTCCCTCATCCCTTTCAATACAGTATACATAATTTATCCAGTTTTTCTCATTCTTCCCCCAACCCTGATGTCAGTCCCATTCTACAGCAGTGGCACTATGCAGTGTTTGTCTTTTTGTGACTGAGATATTTCACTCAGCATAAGGTCCTCTAGGGTCACACAATTTGAATAATTGCATGAGTTCCTTGTTTTTCAATGCAGCGTGGTTTTTTGTTTTATTTTGTTTTGTTTTTTAAAGAGAGGGGAACTGATATAGATCTGCTCCAGTTAATTGACCAGCACCTAAAAAAAAATTGACTAGGTACTTCCTTCCAAAAGTTGGCATAGACTAGTGAGCAGTAAAGAGCTAAATCTGTTTGTGGAAACACTTCAATCCATATTGCAACAATTCCAACGCCTTATTTTTTCAAAATTATTTTTATTTTATATTGGTTTGCATACAAAATTTGTATTCGTTGTGTTTCAATTATATATATTATGTTTCACACATTTCTCTAGTCACATTGTTTTTCATATGATCATTCCTATACATTGTGTTTTAATTAGTCACCATTGATCCATGCCCATCATTGCCCCACTTTTCAAGTCCCCACTGGATTTTTCCAAATTTCTTCACTCCCTCCCTCTACTCATCAAATGTGTGGACTCATGATTTCACCTCCTCCCTGTCCTCAGACCCTCTCCTTCCTCCCCTTCCTGCTTTGTACTTTTGTGTGCTTCTTACCACTAGTCCTTTTATTTTTACAATAATGGTCTTATACAGTGTTTGTTCTTAAAAGACTGAGTTAGTTTACACAAAATGATGATCTCCAGCCTCTCCCATGTTATACAGTATTTTTAGAAATAAAAATAAAAACACTCTCCAGCATGCTGCATAGTATTCCATTGTATGAATGTATCGCAGTTTCTCAACCCATTCATTTATTGATGAACATTTGAAAAGCCCACATTTTAAAAGATTTTTGAATGGAGTTCTGGTGGCCTAATGGTAAGAAGCTTCACTGCAATCCCAAAGGCACGTGATTCAAATCCACTAGCTGCTTTGCAGGAGAAGAATAAGCAATCTCCTCCCATGCAATTAAACTGCTTCTGAAAACCCAATGGAGGGTCAGCTATGGGTCAGTTCTGACTAGACAGTACAAAACAACAGAGACATACCCTTCAAAAAGTTAACTATAAGAATATTTTGTACTTACATGATCTGCAAAGCCAACAATTTTCCTAACCATAACAGAAAGCAAAAGCTGAAGATATATAAATTTTTAAGATATTCTACTTCAAAATTACTATCTTGGACATGGCACAAGACACCCAGTATACAACCACAAGATGAATAAAAGATGAATTTGTTGTAACAGGCTTAGAGATGGATAGATGGAATTTACATAATGATGTAAATTTGTACATAATAAGGGAGAGTAGTCTCTTTTTCTGAAAGCAGATAATGCCAACACTTATGAAAGAAGTAGTTTCATGTAAATTCTGAGTACTTAAAATTTAGACTTAAAAAAAAGGCAAACAGAAAAGAGTACATTTTCTACTCTTAGAAAGATCACAGAATTAGACAGCAATCACATTCTTCTCTCCTCCCTAGGATCTGGGTGCTCTTCATCATTGACAAACCTTAAAATTGAAAATCCCCTGAAATGAATTTTAACATTTTAATGCAAATGGCTATGCCACAGATGAATTCCAATTAGCCTTCTTTTTCTACTTTATATTTAGGAAATAGAGCTGTGAGTGGGGGAGTAAAGGACATAATATAATCCTGGGCAGTGGCCAGGGGAAAAAAGTACAAAAATTATATTGAGCATGGATTTACATAGATGTACCATCTGTCTTTGATGACTTGGATGGAGCATAGCTTCAAGAAAGAGGATTCTATCAGAAAATTTTTAAAAGTCGTTTCCAGAGTTTTGGCTCTCTATTAATCAGTTATTTCCATAATTAGACCTTGAAGGAAATAGAATAAGCAAGACTTTGAGAAGACTGGCTATTCCTCCTCAGATATGCGAAAGGCTTGCAAATGGAGAAGGAAACAATCTTGCCCTAGTTATAGCTTCAACAGTATCTAAAAAAACAACATAATAGTTCTAGAGGACTGAGCAACAATGAAAAGTTTTCAGTTACATGAAAGACTAGGTCTATTAGTACAGATAAGAACTAGACCACAGTCAGTGCTTTCCTCAGTTAAAATAGATTCAGCACTGTTTTCTTTGAAACGGAGTATGCAGAAATTGATGTCTGTCAGTGATGTAGAAATTAATGCAGTTAGTAGGTAAATCAATTGGGTGACCATTCATGTTACATCTGAACAAAGACTATAATGGAGGGAATGTGAAAGAATAGAAATGAGATAAGTTCTTTGGCGAGGTTGCCCATGAAATATACCCTAGGACAAGAATTGAAATGCAAGTAGTTTATTAAAGATGTGATGCCAAGAAATATCAATAGGAAAGTGGAGATGTGATTTCTGCTAAAAATTTTTGGAAATACCTCAAAAATATTCTTCCCAAGGGATAAGGAAGCAGAGGAATTTGTCCTTCACCTTCATCTGTCATTGACCAGGGATTGTGTTCTGGGACGTTAATTCCCTAGCACTCCTGACCTATTCTGTGCAAATGGAAAATCACAGGTGCTTACAGTAGAATGTTGTAGGTATACATAGAAGAGGTGAAGGGGTATGCGTTCAGCATCTGCTACAGTTGTTGAGCACTAGGTATGGGGTTAGCATCTAGATTTGGTGCTTATCTACTATTATTAGCTTTATGACTTTAAACAACTTATGTAGCCTCTTTGGACCTGTTTCTTTATCTAAAATCCAGGGATGATATAGAGTGTGTGGTAGAAATTAAATAACACCTAAAAGATAGAAGAAACTTTAAGCAGCAGCTTTTATTATTATAAGAATAAATCTTGCTTCTCAGATCTAAAATGAGCTCAATCCAAAAATAGTAAGACATTAAAATCTTAAATACTGGCAAAAGACTTTATGTGTGATAGTAATGGTAACTTAAAAATATTAATTAAACAATGCCTATGATTACCTTGTCTTTTCAGGTCCCCACCAAATCTTCCCATTTCCTTTACCCCCTCTCTCTGTGAATGAAGGAAAGAGTGAAACACAATGTATTCAAATTTTGTATGCAAACCAATATAAATTTTTTTTTTTAAAAAAAAAAGCTGGTCCATGAAATGGGAAAAATTCATTAAACTACCATTGAGTTTAATTGAGCTGAACAGAAGATTTCAAAGGACAGCTCAGGAAGACAAAGCAAAGTATTGTAATGAAATGTGTGACGAGATGGAGTTGGAAATCAAAAGGGACAAACTTGCTCAGCATTTCTTAAGCTGAAGGAACCGAAGAACAAGTTTAAGCCTTGAGATCCAGTACTTAAGGATGCTGGGGTCAGATTGTTGAATGACCCAGGAAGCATTAAAAGAAGATGGAAGGAATACACAGGGACACTATTCCAAAAAGAATTGGCTAACACAGAAGAATTTCATTAAACAACATATGATCAAGAGCCTATGGTGATGAAGGAGGAAGTTCAAGCTGCTCTGAAGAAACTGGCAAAAAAAAAACCACAAAAAAATGAGGTCCCAGGAATTGATGGAATACCAATGGGCATATTTCAGCAAACAGATGCTAACCTGGATGCCCTCACCAAGAAATCTGGAGGACAATTACCTGGACAACTGACTACAAGAGATCTGAATTTCCATTCCAAGCAAAAGGTGACCTGCCAGAGTGTGGAAATTATCAAACAATATCACTAAAATCACACACAACCAAAATCCTGATCAAGACTATGAAAAAAAAATACTGGAATAGACAGATTTGTACGCCGGGTTTAGAAGAAACCTTTGGCATTAGGGACATAATAGACTATATTAAATCTTGGCTGAAAGCAGAGAGTAAAAGAGGAATATATATCTCTGTTTCATTGACCATGCAAAGGCATTTGACATTGTGGATCACAACAAACTGTGGCTAACCCTGAGAAAAATGAGAATTCCACAACACTTAATTGTGCTCATGTGGAGCCTATACTTGGACCAGGAAGCAGTAGTCAGAACATGGTTGAATATCAGGAAAGGTGTGTGTCAAGGATGCATCCTATCTCCATACCCTTTCAATCTGTGTGCAGAGCAGATCTTTCAGGAGGCTGGACTTTATGAAGACATGAAGAGAAATGTGACATCAGTATTGGAAGAAGACTCATTCAACAACCTGTGTTATGCAGATGACAACACTGCTTGCTGAAACCGAGGAGAACATGGCACATATGCTGTAAAAGGTCAAGGAGTGTAATCTTCAATATGTAATGAAGCTCAACATCAAGAAAAGAAAAATTTTCACCACTGGGCCAATTGACAGCTTCATGATAGAGAAGAGATTGATATTGTTAACAACTTCAGCTTGCTTGGTTCCTCAATCAACAACACCCGTGTCACCAGAAGTTAGGAAATCAAAAGACGAATTGCACTGGGAAAGTCTGCTGTCAGGGACCTCTCTAGAGTACTGAAGAGCAACAATGTCAGTCTGGAGACTAAGGTGCACCTGATCCATGTGATGATCTTCACAATTACTTGGCTGTGCATCAGAAAGCTGGATAATGACTAAGGATTATAGAAAAGGAATCAATTCCATTGAGTTGTGGTGCTGGAGAAGAGTGTTGAACATATATCATGGACTGCCAGGAGAATAAACAGGTTAGTACTGGAAAGGGTGAAACCAAGCTGTTGTCTGGAGGCAAATTTGAAGCTCCATCTCACATACTTTGGGAACGTGGCCAGGAGGAACCAGCCCTTCCCTATAATATAGAGGAACATCATACTTGTAAGGATGGAGGGATAGCACAGGAGAGGAAGTCCTAGGATGATATGTTGTCTCAGTGACTAGAGAAATGAGATTAGGTCTGTCGGAGATGATGAGATTGGCTCAGGATAGGACAGGGTTCAGAGCTGTTATACATAAGGTCACTGTGATTTGATGGCAAACAAACAATACATATATTATTGTTCTTGTCAAGTATTATGCAATTCAATATGACGCATGACAACCCCGTTAATAAAAGATCAAAACCTTTCCCTATCCTGCTCCATCCTCATCATCTCAGATATGCTGGAGCACATTGGTATAGTCACTGTATCATTATTGTTGAGGATCTTCCTCTCTTTTTCTGACCTTCTACCATTTCTAACATAATGCATTCTTCCAAGGACCAGCCTGCTATAACATGCCCAAAGTTCGTGAAATGAAGTTTCAACATCCTTGCCTTTAAAAAGCATCTTGGTTTCACTTCTTCCAAGATCTGTTTCTTTTGGCAGTTCGCAGCACATTCATTTATCCCTATACATACAATTCAGTGTATATAGTCACTGCTTATGTTTTTTCATATGAAGGTATTTTAAATGAATAAGTCATTGATTGTACAAAATTCTTTTATTTACTCTCTATTCTCATTTCAGTAACCAAGGCTATATTTTCCAACTAGTCTTTTTCTTTTTTCGAGGCATCAGCTGTTATTAATGCATCTTGATTGCATGTTCCATCAATTTCATACTGCAAAATTTGCTAGAATTTTCAGTTTCTTCATCTTTTATTTTAGTGGTTGATGTGTATATTTGACTAATAGGAACATTAACAGGTATTTCTTGTATGCCTGTGGATAGTATCCTATTATTCACAGCATTTTACTTAAGGACATATCTTGAAGTGTTCATTTTGGTGGTAAGTGTGACACCATTCCTCTTCCATTTGTCATTCCCAACATGGTAGATCATATAATTGCCTTTCAACATGATGGACTTGCTTTCCGACACTATGTTGGCCATTACCAGCCCTTCTCAGCCAACTAGTGCCTAGGATGTTTATGCATTCCTTTTAATTTTTTACAATTTCCAATTTATTTAGATTCATTCTTTGTCCCATATTCCAGTTATTAATGAGTGTTTGCAAATGTTTTTCTTCCTTTGTTAATTGCCATTCAACCCAAGGGGCTTGTCTTCTGACACTATATTCAACAGTCCTCTTCTGTTAATCATAGGGTTTTTAGAGGCCTGTTATTTCAGAAGTAGATGGTCAGTCCTTCTTCTCAGTTTATCTTACTCTGGAAACAGCTGAGTCTGGTCCATAAAGTGTGAATCTTCTAGTGTTTGAAATACTATTAGCATTGCTTCTAGCATCACATAAACATGTAAGACATCACAGTATGGAAACTGACACATTAGTGCTAAATCCACATGTTGTTGTT
>NW_006400218.1:376944-378311 GCF_000299155.1 Elephantulus edwardii | reverse complement strand
CACACTCTGTTGGATCACTTTTGTTTTGGAATGGGAATAAATACAAGTCTCCTCCAGTCAATTGGCCAGGTAGTTGTCCTCCAGTTTCCTTGGTGTAACCAACCTGATGAGTGCACCCAGGGCTGCATCTGTTTTTTGAAATAGTCAATTGATATTCCATCAATTCCAGGAAACTTTTTTTTTTGCCAATTCCTTCAGAGCCACTTGAACTTCCTCCTTGGTTTAAAATTAGGAAAGGTACATGTCAGGTTTGTATTCTTTCTCCATGCCTATTTAATCTGTATACTGAGCAAATTATTTGAAAAGTTAGACTCTGTGATGAAGAATGTGGTTTCAGGAGTGGAGGAAGATTCATCAATAATTCATTATGCAAATGACACAACCTTGCTTGCTGAAACTGAGGAGTACTTGAAGCAATTGCTGCAGAAGATCAAACGTTGCAACTTTCAATACAGATTGCATCTTACTGTCCAAAAAATGAAAATCCTTACCACTGGACGATAGGTAACAACATCATGATAGATAGATAGGTAGGTAGGTAGGTAGGTAGGTAGGTAGATAGATAGATAGATAGATAGATAGATAGATAGATAGATAGATAGATAGAAGATTGAAATTGTCAACAACTTTGTTACTTGAATCCACAATCAATACACTTGGTACCGGGAGATCAGAAGGCATATTGCACTGGGAAAGTCTGCAACCAGAGACCTCTTCAAATTACTGAGGAGCAATGATTTCAGTTTGAAGACCAAGGGGCGCCTGGTTAAGGCCATGGTCTTTGCAGTTATTTGCTATGCCTCTGAGAGCTGGATGATGAATAAGGATGGCAGAAGAGGAATTGATGACTTTGAACTGTGGTGTTGGAGAAGAGTACTGAATATCTCTTGAACTGCCATGGACTACCAAAAGAACAGATATGTGTAGGAGAATATGTCAACAGAATGTTCCTTGAAGGCAAAGCATATTGCTACGATACGAGAGAATATTCCTTGGAGGGAGACATCATGCTTAGAAATGTAGAGGGACAGTGAAGGAGAGAAATTCCCTCAGACAGGTAGATTGACACAGTTACTGTAGCAGTGGGCTTGATTGTGTCAGAGATGGTAAGGGTGGCATAGCATAGGTCAGGGTTCATATCTGTTGTGCATAAGATCTATATGACCTGAACTAGACTCAGTGTCACTCAGCAACAACAACAGCATTTTCAGACTAATTTTCCTTGAAACCCAGCTGTCATCAATGTGGTGATAGTAGAGCCAATATTAACTTCCTAAAAAAATGCGCGCTCTAACCCACATTATCATTGTAGATTCTTTTTTTCTTTCGTTCTTTTTTTTTGTAATGTGTCTTCTTTATGTGGGCAT
>NW_006400218.1:374617-376732 GCF_000299155.1 Elephantulus edwardii | reverse complement strand
TACAGAAAACGTAGATTTTCATTCATTGTTCCACATTTTAGCCCCTCTCCCTCCCTATGTCAACATTTTTATACTCCTTTATTTATAAAATTTGAATACATTGTTTCCAATGTCCCTCATCTCTCCACCCATCAAATTGTACAACCCCATAATTAATCTCTCCCTCCCCCCGCACATCCTCATCCCTCTGCTTCCACTTTCCCCCACCCCCTTTGAATCCTTATACTCATTCTACAGTAATGAATTTATACAATATTTGTCCTTGTGGGACTGAGTTAGTTCACTCAGCATCACTGGCATAAGAGAGATGCAGATCAAAACCACAAAGAGATACCATCACACTCCAGTAACAGTGGCTAAGTTTAACAGGGCAGCAAGTAATAGATGTTGGAGAAGATGTGTCAAGAAAGGAACACTTATACATTGTTGATGGGATTGTAAAATGCTGCAACCATTCTGGAAAGCAGTTTGGCACTTCCTCAAAAAGCTGAACATAGAAATTCCATATGACCTAGTTATTCCACTACTTGGAATATACCCTGAGAAAATGAAAACTGAGGCACAAACAGAGACTTGTACACCACTGTTCACAGCAGCGTTATGCACCATCAGTAGAACATGGAAACAGGCCAAATGTCCAACCACAAACGAATGGATTGAGAAATTATGGTACATTCATACAATGAACTACTATGCAGCACGCAGGAGCAATGATTTTGTAAATTATTACCCAAATTGAGAGGGATTGGAGAACATTATGCTGAGAAACATGTATTAATAAGATAAAACCTATTAACAAGTTTACAAGTGTACTTTCTTCAATTATTTTAAATTGTTTGTTACAGTGCAAGCAAGATTTTGGCAAATTCGATCTACATTAGACAATACCGCTGAAATAATCCAATACTATATAAATACTTGAGCATTTGTTAGACATTTACTGCAAATGAAACTAACCTAATTAAAATGGAAATAGTTTAAAGCTGTTCCCTTCTATGAATCACAAGTGTGGAAGTTCTCCTAAAGGTCTCGTTACAACTTCAGTTTAGCATCAATTACTATTCTATAACATACTTTTCTACTCTGCTTACAAGTACTCTAATAGTCTTAAAGATAACTTTATTTAATCTCTTATATGATGATACCATATCATTGGAAATACTTTTTACCCCTATGTCATTAGCAGTGACTATACAAACGCACTTCACCAGATGGAATACACAGGACACAAGCCTCTAAGGACTGAAGAAAGAATCATTAACAAGGAACAAAATGAAGATGACAAAACTCTGCCTACTGAAAGCAAAGAAGACTTGAAACACTTATTGATGAAGAGCAAAGACTAAAGCATTTATTATGCTGATTACACCTCAGCATACAGGAGACAAAAACCCTCACAACTGGACCAATAGATTTTATCATGAAGCTGTTGTTAGGCGCTATCAAGTTAAGTATAATTCATAGTGACTCTTTGAACCTTGTCCTATCCTATGCCCCCCTCACAATCTCTGACACACTCAAACCCATTGCTGTAGTCACTGTGTTTTTTCGACATTGAGATGCAATCCATATTGAAGTTTGCAGTCATTGATCTTTTGCAGCAACTGCAATCAAGTTGCCTATGACTTAATACCAACCCTATGTACAATACCTCCGAAGCCTGCACTGTACTGAGCCAGTCTTACTGACTCCAACACATTTACCTCCATTATCTCAGTTACGAAGTCAATTAATCTCGTCTGGGGTTTTTCTCTCATACGCTGTCCCTCCACCTTTCCAAGCATGACGTCCTTCTCCAAGCACAGGTCCCTCCTGGCTACTTGCCCAAATTATGTGAGAAAGAGCTTCAAAATCCTTTCCTCCAAGGGACAGCTTTGTTTCACCTTCTCCAGATTCTCTTGACAGTCTATGGTATGTTTAATACTCTTCTTCAGCATCACAACTCAAAGGCATAAATTCTTCTGTTACCCCTACTCATTGTCCAGCCCTCTGTTGCATAGCAAGCAATTGCAAAAACCATTGGCTTGAATCTGCACGTTAGTCTCTAGACTGACACTGTTGCTCTTTAGCACTTTGGAGAGGTCCCTGACAGCAGATGTTCCCAGTGTAATTAAT
>NW_006400218.1:346554-347581 GCF_000299155.1 Elephantulus edwardii | reverse complement strand
TCTGTTCCCAGATATTAAGCTGCCAAGTCACCAGTCCTCAGCAAATAAGACTTAACTGTGCTGCGTCGCCCTTCTTGTGCGATGCCTGTTTTTTTGTGTTTTTTTTTTGTTGTTGTTGTTTTAATCAGGAGGAATGTTACATGATTTCCTCACATTTCCACAGCTTATCTGTAGAGAAGAAAATAGAATTTTAGCTTTTCGATTGCACAGTATGCTGATAAGTTTTTTTAATGTACAATAATATGTTTGAAATAACTTGCTCAACAAATTTTTATTGGCCTTTTATTTTATATTTTTCACTAATTATTTAAGTATATTATTTAATTTTAAAACAATATATGAAAACACCTAGTGGACAGGGCTGAGCATATTTGGAGTGCTTTATAAAATATTGACTAATTAACAAGAAACATGGAAAAGAGAGTATAAGGTATGGAACATAGTAGAGTTGGGAAAAAGACACAGTTCTCAAAAGCGACAGCCTAGTCATTTTATTGCAGGTTACAATGCTATAGACCATATGTAAAGGGTCCCAAGATCTAATCTGACCAAATCTTCTATCTATTGAGGAGTGAGTTCTTGAAAAGACTTTTTTAATAACCACAAGTCTTTCTATAAATATTTCTAGAGATGCAGAATTTATTAACTCCAGTTCTGTTGGCTGTTACACTGATCTATTCCTTAACACCCTCCTACACACACACACACACACACACACACACACACACACACACACTTCCCTCCCCTTTATTAAATTGCAGTTTTACCAGAAGTTTACAGAAAAGTTGGATTTTCATTCATTCATTCTTGGACATTTTCCTCCCAGTTCACATGAAAAAAAAAAAGATTCATTGTTGCATAGTTTCCTCCCTTTTTCCTCCCCACTCCCTTCCCCCAGTCCACTTTGCTATGCTCCTCTTATTCTGGACTATTGTCATACAAATAATGCCTAATCATATGTTCTTTTTAAGCAGTTTTTTGCTTCATCCGTTCCAGTGCAATGTTCATTATTTATCCCATCGTTTCT
>NW_006400218.1:344538-345558 GCF_000299155.1 Elephantulus edwardii | reverse complement strand
CTTATTGTCTCTGAAACACCTACCTCCGTTACCCCAGTCACTGAATCAGTCCATCTGATCAAGAGTCTTTCTCTCTTGCGCTGTCTCTCCACTCTCTCAAGCATGATGTCCCTCTCTAAGGACTGGTCCCACCTTGCAATATGTCCATATATAGCATATCAATTATTTGCTGATCAATTGTTTCTCAGATTGTATGCTAGGTGATAGAACCGAAAACATTAAGTCAAGATTGCCTTTATGTAGAGCCCAAAATGGATGTTACTGTTTGTTCATAGCTTTCTTCTATTTGATAATTCAAGGGAACACTGGTGACCTTGTGATAAGGAATTGTGCTGTCAATCCAAAGGCCATGATTGTACTCTACTAGCTACTTTGTAGAAGAAAGATGGGCAACAACTCCCATGGAATTTACTTGCTCTGAAAATCCGCTGGAGGGTTAGCTATGAGTCAGTCCTGACTCGACAGTACACAACCTCACCCAAGACCTAATGTTGTTAGGTTCCATTTGACCTCTGATTTATAATGACCCTATGCACAATAACTGCCTTCTCAATTTCTTGGCATAGGTAAGTGAACTCATCCAGGACTGTATCTATTTCCTAAAACACCTCAGCTGGTATTCAGTCATTTCCTGGACTTTTTTTAAAATAAAAAAAGAATGCCTACTGGGTAGCCTCTACTTTTCCCTTCAGTATCATTGATGCTTGCTCATATGCTACTTTCTGAAATTGTCCATTACCAGCCAGTTCTTTTTGGCACATGACTCTGTATTCAATCCATCTTCTTTTTATGTTATTCTTTATTTCTGTATTGTTCAATATTTTGCCTATGGAAGAATCCTTTAGTGGTGTAATTGAAGGCTTGAACATGTTCAGTTCTTTCAGAGGATTCCTGACTGTGATTACCCATTTTGTTTTTCTAATGTCTAATGTTCGCATATTTCATTATAATTTGTTTCTCTTCTTGAGCTGTTGTTTAGAGTCTAATGTTTAGGTTTTTTAAAATTTTATTTTATTAATT
>NW_006400218.1:330116-341976 GCF_000299155.1 Elephantulus edwardii | reverse complement strand
CCAGAGGAATGTATCTGTGTTTCACTGACTATGCAAAGGCATTTGACTGTGTGGTTCACAACAACCTGTGGCAAAATCTGAGAAGAATGTAAATCCCAGAACACTTGATTGTGCTTATGTGAAACCTATACTTGGATCAGGAAACAGTTGTCAGAGCAGAGCAAAGAAACACTGCATGGTTCAAAATCAGGAAAGGTGTTCTCTAGGGATGCATCCTATCTCCATACCTTTTCACTTTATATGCTGGAGTCTATGAGGAGGAATGTGGCATCAGGATTGAAGGAAGACTCATCAACAACCTGTGTTATGCTTATGACACAACCTTGCTTTCTGAAGCTGAGGAGGACCTGAGACACTTGCTGCAGTAGGTCAAGGACTGTAGTCTTCAATATGGAGTGAAGCTCAACATCAAGAAAACAAAGATTATTCCTTTGACCTATGGTGCTGGAGAAGAGTATGGAATATACCATGGACTGATAGGAGAACAAAGAAGTTCTTCCTGGAAAGGGTGAAACCAGGCAGTTCCTTGGAAGAATCCAAGGATTCTGAAGCTTCGTCTGACATACTTTGGGCATGTTGCAAGGAGGGACCAGTCCTTGGAGAGGAACATCATGCTTGGGAAGGTGGAGGGACAGTGCAGGAGAGAAGGACCCTGGATGAGGTGGATTCACTCGGTGACTGGAATAATTGGTGTGTAGGTGTATTGGGAATTATGAGATTGGCTCTGGATAGAGCAGCGTTCTTATGAGTGCAAGCGACTCAATAGCACTTAACAACAATAACACCATGTGCACCAGATGGTCTATTCCACAGTTGTCCCCAGCCTTATTCTAATGATGTTGAGCTTCTACATAATCTCTTTCCATTGATCTAGTCAATTTGATTTTTGTTATTCGATCAGGTGAGGTCCATGCTTATTGTCACTGTTTTTTTAAGCAAGTATTTGCAATTAGTAATTTCACATACACAATTCTGTCATGTAACTTCTTGACTCTTTTCTATCCCTTAGGCCATATTTTTCCAGCTGCTGAGCTTTCTTTGTTTCCAAGATTTACATTATTCTGGCATCAAGCTTCAGCACTGGAAAATTTTTTGGTTATAAGGTATGGATATGTTCCTCGCTAAAACCTGAATGTAAGTTTTGCATTCTTAACAACAGTTACTATTAATGTATTCTGATTGCATGTCTGATTAATTTCAGACTGTTGAAACTTGTAGAAATCCTCAGTTTCTCATCTTTGGATTTAGTAATTGATGTGTATCTTTGAATAATAGTAACAGATCTTCCTTATAAATGTGTGAATATTATCCTATCACCAACAAGATCTTGAAATTTTCTTTTATACTTCATAGATTACATGTTTTCAATGGATATTTGCAGCTGTTTCTCCTCATTTTGAGTTGTGCCACATCAGCAATTGAAGGTACTTCACTGAATGAAATCTTTATTCTATCTACATAATTAATGTATACTTCAAGAAAGCAGCTTTTCCCCAGTAGTAATTTTGAGTGCCTTCCAACCTGAGAGTCTCATCATCTGGCACTATATTGTAAAATTTTACTGCTTTCCAGAGAATTTTCTAGGGTTCATTATTTCAAAAGTGAATGCCTGTCCTGCTTCCTACCAGAGCATAAGGAGCTCTGGTAGCTTAAACCCTAGACTTATTGTGTAAAATCAGTACGACTTTGGAGGGAAGAAATTTGTCCTTTAACGACGCCTCTGATTCTGATGCACAGTCGAGCTTGAGAACTACTGCATCATATTACACTATCTTTCATTTAAGAACTTCCAGAGTACCATTCCAGTTGGCAGTTAATACTGTCCATAATCCGGAAGGATCTCTGATGGTATTAATGGGTAACTAGAAAAAGAATTATTTAGAGTTATTTTTAACTTCAAGTACAGGAATATTATAGTTTCTGCTTTAATTGTAAAATAATGGCATTTCTGTGATAGTATTGCTTGCTTTAATTGTTATTTTTCAATTGTCTGTTTTCTTTTACTGATTTCTGAGCTTCTAGAATACTCTTGTTTCTCACAAAATCCATAATAATTTGTTTTCCATAGTAAGCACTTAATAACTGTTGGTTTAATTGAACCGGGTAAAAAACATGTCCAATAATGTTTTTCATTAAATTGAAGATATATATGGAGAGAAGCTTTAGATGTTAAAACTTTTCAATCATATTTCCTTGAATATTAGAAAATCACAGAAAGGAAAATTTAATATCTTCATGGTAAGACTAAAAACTGCTGTTTTGAAGTGTGAAAGTGTACAATTCGACATTTAAAAATTACTAGTTTCTTAAAAAGAAACTAGCACTCCATTAAATTTTTCTTTCTGAAATAACTTTCTAAGTGTAATGTGTTATCCACAAACTAAAAGACAGTAGAATACAACTTTCATGATTAAATATTTCACGCATCCTGAAGTTCTGATAGATAGGGAGTTGTACTCCTGAACCAAAGGTGGCACCTATCTGCCTGTTTGAATCCACCAGCAGTTCTAAGGGAGAAATATGGGCAGTCTCCTCTTGTGCAATTTACAGCCTGTGCAAACACTCTGGAATGTCAGCTCTGAGTCATTTCTGACTAGATGGCAATGAATGTGAGTTTTCTAGTTTAATGGAATTTTCGACTCTAAAATTGTTTTTGTTGGGTCAAGTAATTATTGACTGTTCATAGCAGTATTTATCAGGCAGGAAATTATCCTTGAAGAGTAATGCTTTCAAAACGTTTAAATTACAATGTATTATTTTATACTGGTTTACTTACAAAGTTTGTATACTTTGTTTTCCACACTGGATCTTCCCCTCCACCCATCAAATTTGTGCAATCCTAAAAAGAAAAATTTAAAAAGCCCAGCATTTCAAACAATCCAAATCCCTAACAAAGAGAATGGATAAACAAATTTTGTCATATGAATACAGTAAAGTGCTATTTAGCAGTAATATGGAATAATATGCTAGAAATACAAAACAGTGGCAATGTCCTGTGTAATTTTTTCTACTAGAGATAGCTGTTGTTTTGGTGGCATAGTTCTTAGGGAGTTACACTGTTATTTCTAAAGACCATGCTTCTGGTAGTTTGAATCCGCCACTGGCTCCACAGAGTAAATGAACAGTCTCCTCCCATACAATTTATATCCTCAGACAACCAGTCAATTCCTATATGAAGGTAACAAGGGATGACTATTTCATGTGTATTTCACCACTTACAGTTTATCTTCTTCTCTTAAGGATAACTCAGAATAGCCACAAACACATTTTACTATGCATATGGCAGCAAATATTGTCAGACTTTCCTCTTTTAATCTGTATTGTCATTTTCATTCCTCTGTTTTTAAATTGAAAGTCAAATGGAAACATTTATACACGTAGTACAGATTTTATTAATGCAGCTGTTTCTGCATACCTGAAACCCATACCAAGCCTATTGCTATCAGTAGATTCTGAGTCATAGTGACTCGATGGGACAAGGCAGAAGTGTAAGTCTGTAATCTTTAGAGTGAGCTCTGGTAGCCTAATGGCAAGGAGCTGCACTGCAATCCCAAAGGTATGCAGTTCGAGACCACCAGCTGCTCATTGGAGAAGGATGGGCAGTCTATTGTGCAATTAACTGCCTCTGAAAACTCACCAGAGGGTAAGCTATGGATCAGTTTAGACTCTGTGGTACACAACAACAACAACAAGAAAAATCTTTACAGAAGCAGATTGTCACCCGTTTCTCCTTTGAGTGACTGGTGGATTAAGAGCCCCAACTTTTCAGTTAGTAGTTGACTACTTAACCACTTCACCACTAGGGTTTCCTCTTATAACTGAAGCAAATATTATTTGGTATGGATGACCCAGGTGCTATTGGCCAAGGTTTAATGGCTAATGGCTAGTGTTTGATTAGCAGCATCACATCGTAACCACCAACTACGAACAGTCAATATTGTGACTTTGAGACTTTTAATTAACCATGTGAGACCTCAAAGATAAAAAACATCTTTATGCCAGCTCTTTTTTACTTTAAAAGCTCTTCTCCTAGATTCCTGCTTTGCACTCTCTGTTATCTGAAGGTAGTTAACATTACAACTTCCTTAGTGTAGTGCATGAGCAGCTTCTCAAGATGGGCAGTCTCCGCTTGGAAACTTGAGGAGGGCCACTATGAGTCAGAATGACTCAACATCACTGGGTCCTTTATCTTAGCTCCACTTCTCTGCTCACATAATCATCTTATGATCATATGATCATAATAAATCTGATCATAGAACTCATCAGTCTGCTCAAGTTTCCTCACTGATTTGGCCCTCAATTTGGTGAGGTTACTAGAACATTTTGGACTTCGATTTGGATTTTTCAATCAATATGTTAGCCTCTCACTTCAATTCTGATTTCAAGGTAATTTTTAATGCCTTTGAAGCACTTATGCATGATTCAGAATGAAGCATTTGTAATGAACTGGGAGAGTACTGGAATAGGAAGGAGGAGAGAAGATCTTCAACTTGTATTTCTGACTGTTCCAAAATATGCCTGAGATGGTATACATTTATAAAGTGAATATCAAATTAAAATATTAAAAACAGAATGAAGTCTGGCTTGAGTTTAAGATGAGTGAGTGAATCATGTGCCTGCTTAAATTAGCAGTGCACAGAAATGGAACCAGACTAGGGGTAGAGTGAGACTGCTGTCTTCCCTCTGGGATGACTTTTCCATCTGTACACTGCAGTCCTGCTACTAGATAGTGAATGGTGAGGGATCCCAAGATGGCAGGTGTTAGAAAAATACAGAAGAGTCTTATTAACCAACACCTACAATTTATAGTTTGAGAACTGTGGCTTGAACATTTTCCATATAAATAGTACCTGTTAAAAACCAAAACCCAAACTCATTGCCCTCAAGTCAGTTACAATTGATGGATTGAAAAAAAGATTCTTTACCTTATGACTCTCTATAGAAGGGGCACTTTTTAAAAATATTGGAAGTAGAAATATCATTTGACCCAGCAATTATTACTACTGGTAATATACCCTAAGGAAACCAGAACTGACACCCAAACAGATACATGCACGCCCATGTTTATTGCTGTTTTGTTCACAATAGCAAAGAGATGGAAACCACCCAAGTGCCCATCAACAAATGAATGGATAGAGAAGCTGTGGTATATTCACACAGTGGAATACTATGCAGCATTGAAAAACAAGGAACTAATGAAATATTATACAAGATGAATGTCCATGGAGGACATTATGCTGAATGAAATCTCTCAATCACAAAAGGACAAATACTACAAACTGCCTCTGATAGAAAACAAGACTGATATCGGGTTTGGTGGGAAACTAAGAAGAGAGGGGATAAACGATGTATACTACTTTGAAAGATATGATTAGGTATTATTTGCATGACAAGAGTCCAGAATAAGAGTTGCATAAGAGGAGGGGGAGTTGTATAACAATGAAATATTTTTTTTTTCTTTTGAGAAAAGTGAACTGAGGAGGAGGGCTGGACAAGGAGGAAAATGTGCAACAATTAATAAATGGTAAAAAATTAAAACTACAAAACAAACCAAATACCCCAAAAGTATAAAAGTATAGTTAAGGGAGGGGAGAAATCCTACTTTTTCATGGCCAGGATTCTATCTATTCAGGTCTCTTGAGATTCTGCTGTCTTGAGTTTGAGTGGACACCAATACAGAGAACATAGCTAAGCCTAAGCTATTTGCATGTTCATAGTCACAGTGGTTGACTCTGTGATAGGCCCATGAAACACACAGAAACACTCTCTACTGTGTTTGAGGAAAAGAAATTCTTACTTCAAAGGAACAAGAGATTATAGTATTGTATAACTAACCTAATTTTGTTGTTTAAAGGACCTGGCACTGAAGCAAATAAAACAAATTGCCAAAGATAATGAGATAAACTAAGTCTTAATGACACTTTGATTCCTTTAGAAATTCATTTATTTAATGATCAATCAAGAATAAGAGGTTGGCTTTAGCTGCTTAAATACCTTTATTTGTATAATATAGCTCACTTGAAATTGCTTTGTATATATTTTATATAAATATTTATAAAATGTGTGCTAAAAAAAGAATAAAAGAACCTTTCAGAAAAGTTTGTTTGACAATTTTAAATCAAATATTTGGCAACTCATCTACTAGTTGGTTTGAAAGCATTTAAAAGATGACCCAGTTTATCATCAAATTCTGAAGATAATTCCCAGTATCTAGAATGTGCATTATTTATGGAATTTAATGATAAATATTAAGTAGACAAGAAGGAGAATAATAGCATTCATATAATAAGGAATAAAATTAAAAATTAAATTATAGAACCTTATAAAGACTCCCTAAAGAAAAAAGTCAACAGGAAAATTCAAGTAAAGGTTTTGAAATATAATGATTCTATTGAGAGAAATGATTTGTTAAAGAATTTGAAACTCCACTAAAGTTTTAATTCTTTGTTAGAATTTTCTGTTGTTTAAATTATCTGAACCTTAATATTACTCATGTAGTAGTTGATACACATAACATGGTTTTTAAAGATGTGAATATTCATTTAACCAGCACACGACTCAATGGCACCCTAACAAAATTTCGGAAAATGCTGTGTACATTTTCTTGTTGTTGTTAGTTGCCATTGAGTGAATGTGGACTTATCATGACCATTTGTATTTTTTTTTAAAGGTTGCCTAATCTAGTGCCATCTCCATGATCTTTGATATGTTTGAAACTAGTGTGGCTACTGTGTCAATCCATGTTTTTCAGAGTTTTCTCATTTTCTTTGACTCTATATGGTGCCAAGCTTGATATTTTTTCCTAGGATTCAGTCTTTCTTCTTGATGTATTCCAAGTAAGAGATCCCGAACTATATAGATTCTCACTCTTAAACTTACTACCACTGAGTTAAAACTGACTCATAGTTAACCTTCCATTGGATTTCCAACAGTGTTAATCACATGAGAAGAGATTGTCCACCTTTCTCCACTGTAAAGCCACTGGTGGATTCCAACCCCTAGAAAGATGTCACCTTTGGGTTATCAGCTCAAATCCCTATGGACTACACTACAAGAGCACCCTCCATATAGACTGTTGTTGTTATGTGCCGTAGAATCGTAGATAACCCATAGCGACCCTATGAATGAAAATCTTGAGCACAAAACTTTCATCGTTTCTCTAAGTTCATAGAGTTTCCGGAGGCAAGCATTTTTGGAAGTAGATGCCACTCTTGCTTCCAAGCCTGTTTCATTCAAGAGACCCACAAAAACCAAGCCTAAAGGCCATAGGCCCACTTAAGGGCCCAAAAACCTTTTTAAATAGGAGACCAAATCCCATCAGCTCACTCCCTAATGCTATCAGTAGCCACACCCTAGTCTCAACCCCAAACCAGAAAACACACCTTTGCAGAATGCAGCCATTCTGCTAGTGGTTTGTAAATTGTTTTGGCAGAGGATAGCTCTCAGTGGACACAGATTAGAAACAAGCTGCTTATCTACAAATAAAGAAATATTGTAAGGAGATTAATTTAAAAGTGTAACTATTGTAAAATTTGAATAATCCAAAAACTTTGAAGCAGCTGAAATACAGGCCAAGATTAATAAAAGGTTATTAAAGAAGCAAGGTTACCCTCCTCTTTTTAATAATGCCTCACCTTTGATAAGGAGAGCTTAGTGGCTTAGTGTGGTAAGGAGCTGTGCTGCCAAAGCAAAGGTAAACAATTTAAACTTACCAGCTGCTTCACAGGAGAAAGAGATACAATGTCTTCTCGTGTGATTTAGAGCTCTGAAAACCTTCTGGAGGGTCAGCTGTGTGACATTTCTGACTCAATGGCACATAACAACAATTTTGATGAGAGAATGTGTGAATATTTTCCACAAACTTGCAGCCTACCCTCACATTCACAATAATTTATAAGTTATGTTCACCAGAACTTAATATATTATTTCTGCAACTTTGTTCTGTGTAGATTTATGAATGCAATAGAGATGAGACTGGCTCATGAGGTACAGTGAGTTTTAGTAAGCCAGCAACAGCCAAAAGTTTTATGAAGTGTCCTCGTAAGTCCTGGAATGATCCAGTTGGAAATTTCAACTGCATTACTTCCTACCTACAAATCCTTGGTAAGTTATCTTCTCCAAACATTTGTTTTCTAAAAATTGACCTAGTAAAGGTTAACTACTACTACCTAAATTCTACATGTTATATTTGTCACTTGTAGAATGTTATTCTGTAGCTTATGCTGCACTAAGTATAAATTGTTGTTGTTGTTGTTGTTGTTGTTATGTACCATTGAGTTGTTTGCGACTCATAGTGACCCTATGTACAAGAGCCCTAAACACCATTCTATCCTGTGCCAACCTCGCTGTCTCAAGCACATTCATTTCCACCACTCCACTCACAGAATCGATCCATCTCATTGAAGGTCTTCCTCTCCTGCGCCGTCCCTCCACTCTCCCAAATATGATGTCCTCCAAGGACCAGTCCCTCCTTGCAACATGCCCAAAGTATGTCAGACGAAGCTTCAGAATCCTTGACTCCAGGAAACATTCTGGCTTCACCCTCTCCAGGACAAACCTGTTTGTTCTCCTAGCAGTCCATGGTATATTCAACACTCTTCTTCAGCACCACAACTCAAAGGCATCGATTCTCTTTCTATCATCCCTATTCACTGTCCAACTCTCCAATGCATAGCATGTAATAGTAAGTATAAATATGTGTGTACAATTGTATACAGAGTGCTCATGAAGCCTAGAAAGAAGAATATTATACTTTTTCTTTTTGCTTATCGAAGATGTCTTTCACAGCATAAGGCAGGTTCCTTTATGTTTACGGACTAAATATGCATATCCAAACTCAAATGCATATAAACTTTTACAACACTGAGAAGGGTATTTTTTTAAGCTTCATTTTATATGTGAAGAAGGAAGTTCTGGTGATATAGTCCATGGAGTGTTACATTGCTAACACAAAGGCCAGGCCAACTTCTCCAGTGCTTTGAATCTATCTGAGGGAGAAATATGTGCAATCTCTCCCCATTTTATTTACAGCCTAGGGAAACCACCTTTAGAAAGGTCAGCTATAAGTTGGTTCCAACTCAATGGAAGCTAATGAGTGAATTTAGTATGAAGAAAGAAAAAAAGTCCTTTTGTGACTGAGATATTTCACTCAGCATAATGTCCTTCCAGGGTCATCCATTTTGCATAATATTTCATGAGTTCCTTGTTTTTCAATGCACCATAGTATTCCATTATGTGAATATACCAAAGGCTCTCTATCCATTTGTTTGTTGATGGGCACTTGGGTTGTTTCCAGCTCTTTGCTATTGCAAACAAAGCTGCAATAAGCATGGGTGTGCATATATGTGCTTGGGTGGCGTTCTGGTTTCTTTAGGGTAAATTCCCAGTAGTGGAATTCCTGGGTCAAATGATATTTCTATTTGCAACTTTTTGAGAAAGCGCCATATAACCTTCCATCGTGGTTGCACCATTTTACACTCCCACAAACAGTGAATAGGGGTTCCAGTTTCTCCTCAACACTGTTGCAAAACGGGACTGACATCAGGGTTGAGGAAAGACAGAAAAGGAGGAGAGGAACGATGTATATTGCATTGAAACAGATGAAGGAGAGAACTATTTATAAGGGACATATGAATGGGTATTCTTGTCATTACAGAAGTCCAGAGTGAAGACTGCATAGTGGAGTGGACTTGTGTGTGGGGGGGGAAGATTGCATAACAATGTAAGAGTTTTTCTTTTTAAGGAGAAGAGTTAATTGGGGGAAGGGAGTGGGCAGGGAGAAAAGGGCAACAATGAATGACTGGAAACCCTAAGTCTGTAAACATTGACTATAATTAATTTTTTAAAAAAGAAAGAAAAAAGTTATTAAAATGAAAGAAAAATTTAAAAAAAACAGAAGAGACTCTGAAACTTGTTCTAGAATTTAAAATAGTTAAAACAAAGTGAATAAATAAGGAAGTAGGAGAGCTTAATAGAAAATTTCAAAGGGCAGCTAGAGAACACAAAGTATTAAAATGAAATATGCAGGTACTTGGAGTTAGAAAACCAAAAAGGAAGAACACGCAACATCTTTTAAGCTGAAATAATTGAAGAGGAGAAAAATTTTAAGCATCCAGTTGCAATGGCAAAGAAGTCTATGGGCAGAATATTGAATGACACACAGAAAGTATCAACTGAAATTAGGAGTACACAGAGTCATTATACCAAAAAGAATTGGTTGATATCCAACCACTTCAAGAGGTAATGTATGATCAAGAATCAATGGCAGTGGAGGAAGAAGTTCAAGCTGCAGTGAATGCATTGGTAAAAAAGAACAAGGCTCCAGGAATGGATAGATAATGCTCTAGAAATTGATAAAATGCTATTAAAATTTTTCAGCAAATTAATACAATGTAGGAGGTTCTCAGTTGTCTATGTCAGGAAATTTGAAAGAAAGCTACTTGGTCAGCTTTCTAAAAAAAATCCTTATGGAGGCTGAGCTGTTACTTGGAGTACATCACAATAGATGATGTTGAAACACAGAGGATATCTGCTAATTGTAAATGATGATAGAAATCAAATACATTGTGGACTTATCCAGTGGTAGTCCAACAAGAACAAATGAGAATGAGGACATGTTATGAAGAAGATAGCAAAAATAGTAGCTGGTCAAGGTTCGAAAATAAAGTGAGCAGGAACTTGCGGAACAGGAAGGATCTTATAACAGGATCTGAAGTTTGAGTGCAGGCAGAATCAACACAAGTAGAATAGGATCACAAAGGAAACTTGGAATAAATGTTCTTGCCATGCACCAGGTACTCTCAACCAACTCACTGTGGCTGAGTCAATTCTGATGCTAAACTACACAGTAGGATGCAATAGGGCTTCCACATTGGCTTCCAAGGATGCAAACCTTGATGGAAACAGATTTCCATATATTTCTGGTGAGTTAGAAACACTAAGCATTAGAAAGCATATACTGTGGCCCTTATGCCAAGAGGACTTCTTTAATTCTAATCAGAAAGGACAGCTTATCCTCTGAAGTGAAAGGACAGATTATAATAGCTATGAAATTTGTAGTCTAGAAAGATTCAAATGTACACATTATTGTTAGGTGCCATTTAGTCGATTTTGACTCATAACAAACCTATATACAACAGAACAAAGCACTGTCTTACTTTATGCAATCTTCACAAGTATTGTGTTTGAGTCTATTATTGCAGCTAGTATTATCTGATTTCTTGACTTATGCTTCTAAGGGCTTGAATGGTGAAACTTAATAAAATTAAATTCTTGATAGTTTTGAAAAAAGTTATCCTTATTTGTGTCCATGAAAAATGATGACACAATGAAATGTAAAAAAGATCCATATTTGTTCCTATTCCAATAAGGTGACCAGACAGACTATGAAAATTATCAAACAATATCATTAATATCACCTGCAAGCAAGATTCTGCTGAAAATTATCCAACAATGACGGCAACACTACATCAACAGAGAAGTGCTAGGTGCACAGCCTGGGTTTAGAAAAAGCCATGGCACTAAGGATAGCCAGTGTTAGATGGACCTTGACTGTAAGCAGAGAGTACCAGAGGAATGTCTATTTGTGTTTCATTGACTATGCAAAGACATTTGACTGCATAGTTAAAAATTTGGAAAGATGTGCATCAGGGTTGCATCATTTATACAAATACCTGGCGTATTGAGTCTGTATGCAGAAAAAATAGTAACGCTGGACAAGAAGAGGCAGGATGTGGCATTAGGATTAGGGAAAAATTGTTAATCTCTAACATAAAGATGACACAGCCTTACTTTCTGAAATCAATTGTGAGGATTTGAAGCACCTGTTGTTGTTGTTGTTGTTATGTGCCATTGTGCCAAT
>NW_006400218.1:326332-328934 GCF_000299155.1 Elephantulus edwardii | reverse complement strand
CTCTTCCAGTCAGTTGGCCAGGTGGTTGTTCTCCAGATTTCTTGGCACAACTTGGTGAACGGGTCCAGAGCAACATCTGTTAGATGAAATATGTCAATTGGTATACCATCTATTCCTGGGGCCTTATTTTTGGCTATTTCCTTCAGAGCAGCTTGAACTTCTTCCTTCATCACCACATGAATATTAAAAACTAAAATGTCTTCATTATAGATATACCTCAATATGAAGAAAATGAAAAATCTTCACAACTAATTCAATAAACAACATCATGAGAAGTGGAGAAAAGAGTGAGGTTGGCAAGAATTTTCTTTTACTTAGATCTATAATTCGACCTCTGATGGCCTAATGGTAAGAAGCTGTTTTGCCATCTCAAAGGCACATAGTTCAAATCCACCAGCTACTCTGTGGAAGAAGGATGGACAATCTCTTCCTGTGCCATTAACTGCCTCTGAAAACCTGCTTGGGTCAGATATGGATTGCTTCCAATTCGACGGCACACAACAGTAACAATATAATCAATGTCAGTGAAAGTAGTAATCAGGAACTTCAATTGCATTGTGTAAATCTACTGTAAAAGATCTATTTATAAAATTTTTAAATGCAAAGATGTCACTGATGACTAAAGTGCATCTTGTCTTGCTATTTTCAATCACCACACATTTATGTGAGAGCTGGACAATGAAGAAACTGTTGTTGTTATGTGCCATAGTATCACGTATAGCGATCCTATGTGCATTAGCTCTGAAACCGGCCCTATCCTGAGCCAATCTCATTATCTCTGGCAGACCTAATCCCACTTCTCCAGTCACTGAGTCAATCCATCTCATTCTGGGTCTTCCTCTCTTGTGCTTTCCCTCCACCCTTCCAAACATGATGTCTCTCTCTAGGGACTGGTCCCTCCTTGGCAATGTGCCCAAACTATGTGAGACAGAGGCTCAAAATCCTTGCCTCCGGGAAGTAGCCTGGTTTCACTCTCTCCAGGACAGACCTATTTGTTCTCCTGGAAGTCCATAGTATGTTTAACACTCTTCTTCAGCACCACAACGCAAAGACATCAGTTTTTCTATCATCCTTAATTATTGTCTGCCTCTTGAATGCATAGCAAGTAATTTCAAAGACCATGCTCTGGATCAGACCCACCTTAGTCTCCAGACTGACATCACTGTTCTTCAGAACTCTAGGGAGGTCCCTGACAGCAAACTTTTCCAATACAATTCTTCTTTTGATTTCCTGACTTCTGGTGCCAAGAGTATTGATTGTGGAACCAAGCAAGCTGAAGTTATCAACAATTTCAATCTCTTTTCTGTCCATCATGAAGTGGCTAATTGGCCTAGTGGTGAGAATCTTTGTTTTCTTGATGTTGAGCTTCAGTCCTTATTGAAGACTATAGTCCTTAACCTTCTGAGGTAAACGTCTCATGTTCTCTTCAGTTTCAGCAAGCAGGATTATGTCATCTGCATAATGCAGGTTGTTGATGAGTCTTCCTTCAATCCTGATGCCACATTTCTCCTTATAGAGCCCAGCCTCCCGAATGATCTGTCCTGCATATAGACTGAAAAGGTACGGAGATAGGATGCATGCCTGACACACTACTTTTCTAAATTTGAACCATGCAGTGTTTCCCTGCTTTGTTCTGACTACTGCTTCCTGGTCCAAGTATAGGTTTCACATGAGCACAATTAAGTGTTCTGAATTCCCCATTTTTCTTAAGGTTAGCCACAATTTGTTGTTACCCACACAGTATACTGGGAAAAAAAATGATACCTTTAAGTTGTCATGTTCATGAAGAACATTGAATATACCATGTTTTGTCAAAAGATGAACAAATCTTTATTGGAATAAGTAAAGCCAGACTTCTCTTAGAAGCAAAGATGGTGAGACTTGATCTCACATGTTTTGGACATGTTACTAGGATTGGCTCAGCCCTAGAGAAGGATATATTTGGAAAGTAGAGAATCCTAAAAAAAACAGAAAGACCCTTTAATGATTTGAATTGATGTAATGATTGCAACAATGGCCTCAGACAGCATCAGTAGTGATGATGGCACACATAGGATCAAGCAGTGTTTTGTTCTGTTGTATATAGAGTTTCTTTGAGTCAGAACCAACATATTAGCATCTAACAACAAAAACTTTTATAAATGTGCTGGTTGAGGCTCAAATAAAGTAAATATCTTGCTCAGGATAAGATGACTTAAAACATAATTTCAAAGTACATTTTATTCCTTACAGAAAAGCCTAACCCACAAAAATAACTCCTATAGTTTGCCATGGGAGGCCCTGATAGGTACAGTTAAAAGAGTCTGATTGCTAACCAAAATGTTGGCAATTTCAAATCTATCCAGATGTGACTTGGAAAGAAAGCCTGGCAATTTACTTCTGAAAAATCAGCCAGTGAAAACTTTGTGAAGCACGATTCTACTTAAACATACTTGATATTGCTATGAATCAGAATCAACACTATAGTGATTCTGTTTGTGTGTGTGTGTGTGTGTGTGTGTGTGTATGTGTGTATAAAACAATGTTATAGGAACAAAAATTAATGACTCTGAGCCTACACTTTGACTCACATCACTATTAAACTACAGTTATAATTATATTG
>NW_006400218.1:320346-326126 GCF_000299155.1 Elephantulus edwardii | reverse complement strand
GTTTTATAAAATTAGTCAGCATTAGACCTTACCCATAATTACCCTGTCTTTTGAGACATAAATAGACTTATTGATTGCCATTGAGTTGAAACTGACTCATAATTGACCCTTCAGGGGGTTTTTGGAGGTTGTAAATCATATATGTTGTTAAGTGCCGTCGAGTCATAGATGACTCATAGAGACCCTATGAATGAAATATCTGAACACTTGTATAACTTGCATCGTTTCTCCAGGCTCATAGGGTTTCTGGAGGCAAGCTATTTTGGAAGTGGATGCCACTCCTGCTTCCAAACTTGTTTTAACCAGGAAGCCCCACCAAACACTGTCCACTTTGGGTAACCGTTATCACACTTGACACATGAGTGTCACAGTGTTTAGCATTACAGCAACTCCGAGTTACCTCTGTACAAGTGTACAGACCAGGGTTATACCACTTAGAAGAATGTTTGACCCAAACCAATTGAAATCAGGTCTGAGGGCTGCAGATTAAAATCACCCACATGTAAAGGAGGATATTGCCCACCTTTCTCCATCAGATCTGCTGGAGTGCTGCCTTTTGGTTAGTAGTGCACTCCCTAGGGACTATACCATCAGAGCTCCCTATGAGATCTAGCAGAGCTATTAGCCATCAGGCATTGCAGGATGTGACCATGGTTACTCAGTAAATTACAAAACAAATCTCTATTCACTGGAAAAATCAGGGTCAGAAAACATAATGAACCCTATTATAAAATGAGACTCCTCCTCAACCTAGCACTCTAGGGGGCTAATGACATTCAGTGAACCTGGCAGATGGGAAACTCATTTGTTCTCCTTGACCTCATGGTCCCATATAGGGCATGAAACGTCTTTCATGTAGCAAGTCTTAGGTAAAAAAAGTGAGCTGGCCCTATCAGTTCCAGAATTTCTAGTTCTAGAAATTCAGAAGTTCTAGAATTCGGGAAGTTAAGTTCTTAGTCTAGGTGGGTCCTAAGCTGTTATCAAATAGTAGGAGCGAAACTAGAATTTAGAGCAGAAAATAACCTATGATTCCTGGCTAGCTTTTGAGCCAGATATTCCAGTTTCATGTTACATTCTATGCTTATTTGCCCTTGAGTTTTAAATGAAACTTGGTTATCCTTGAGCTTTAAATGAAATCTTGTTTAATTGTCCTGTGTTTCTTTCTAGGGAAAGAACTAGGTGTCCATGTGTATACTAGAGTATTAATCTGAGAATAGCGTGTGTAATTGTCCCAGTGATAGTTAACAGATGTTATGAAAATGGTTTCATGGTGATGATGGTTGAAAATGTGAGAGTCATTTGTTCATTCCTGTGTGGAGATGTTCCATAAAGCAAACATGACTTTTTTTTTTTTAATACCAGAAGATATCCAATTTCAGTTACATACTTGATCTTGCAGACTTTTCTTCCATAAAATTATCTTCTTGATTAAATCTTCTTTCATGTTCAGTTATTATTGTTAAGTCCTCATAATCACAATATTGCTTCAGTTTATATGTTCAGTGACTTATTTTGTCTTCTGTATTATTTAAAATTTCTAGGTCAAACACAAAGTTGATGTTTTACTTATGTATACTATATGTTATAGACATAAGGCTGTTTGTGGTATCAACTCAACTCAAACTCATTGCTGCTGTGGTGGAACCAACACATAACTAATCCTATAGTAGATTTTAACAGACTCAAAAATACATGAGAGAAAACAACAACAACAACACATGAGAAGAAACTGTTTTTCTCCCGCTGAGCAATTGGTGGAGTCAAAACATTCTTGCCTCTGGGTGAGCAGCACAACTCTTTACCCTCTAAGCCTCCAGAACTCCCTTGCTTGGGAATAAGATTGAGCAGGTGCCAAAGAGAAAGGCAATTAATATCCATAATAAGAAGTTCAGCCATACCATATTTTAAATATAGGAAAACTGATTAAGAAGATATTGAAAAACATAGCATTTGTTTTCCTATTCATATACAAAACCCCATCAAATAATTGAAGCAAAAGCAGTGTAAAGAATCTGTAATGGTCATATGTCAACACAGCCGCATCCCTCACCTAAAGGGCTCATAACGATAAATACTTTGGCTCCTACCACCCGTTTACTAAATAAAAAATAAGCACCATCAATGGGACTAAGAATGTATTTTATTGAAGAACTGTCACACACAGAGCAGGCGTTAAGATAGAAATTGCAGTGCCCAGACAGAGGAGATAAAGAATAGCTGAAAAAGGGAGAAATCCTAACAGCTGGCAAGTCAGGAAAAGGAAGATGGAAAAACAAGTCTCATTGTTTATCTAATTTCCAAAGATGAAATAATAAAAATTGAACAGCCTAATTGCATCTACATTGTCATTCTAAGAGTAGCACTCCACTCAGATCTGCTGCCTGAGTTTCATTCCTCCCTATTGATATTACTGATCCTTTAAGATACAGTTCAAATGCCCATTTTTTAATTGAATATCCTGTGATTCCCTCAGTCAGCACTGATATCCCTACCCTGGTTTTGTGCACAAAGAACTCTATTTGTCCATTTTAACATTTTTAAGCTAGATTCAGCCGCCAAATTTGAGCTTTTTGAAAATAGAGAATGAGTCTCCTATTCTCAGGCCAATTGCCTAGCACAGGGCTTTCAATGAAGGCTTGTTGAAGTAAAGATATTTCATACTCAAATGACTTGTTCCTCTAAGGACTATTTTTAAGGAACCAGGAAGTTTCAAATAGTTTCCTCTGAGTTCATTTTACTTGATATTTTTACTGAAATTTTAACCTCAACATTGTACACTATTAGCAAAACTGGCTTCCTCAGAGAGCTCAGATGGTTCATATAATCTCAGCTGACTCATGTTTTAATATCCCTTTAAATTTCCCCATAATCAACCTTGATTCCTAGTTGGTTTTTCTAGAAAGCAACTGATGCTACCATTATCACTAATCTTGATGGCCAGTCGAAAGTAGGCAGGCAGCTGGATCTGTGACTGAAGGTCAGGACAAAACATTATGAAAGCATTTTGATTGACAAGAGCCTTCATAAATGGAACATCCAGGAAGTTTACCTCAAATATTGTAGTGTTTTGAAAATGGAAGAGATTTAAGCAAAGAAAATGAATAAGAAAACTGATGGTGTGGGAGAAATAGAACCATTTTCTCTCTACACCTGAAGTCTGCCAAGTTATATATTCATTGGTTATCCATTTTAAATCCAAATTTAGAAATTTGCCCAAGGCCATCTTGTAAAATGGGGAAAAAAACCCTAAAATTATTAATACTTTTGTGGCATACTGGCACAGATAGAAATGACTTAGCCAGCATCAATTGTCAGAGTTACGTGCTACCTTGTCACACCCATTAGAGTATTTTTGCATACAAGGAACAGAAAACCCAACTCAAAATGGCTTCAGTGACAGAGTGTTTATTTCACATGATACAATGTCCAAATTTGGGGTGGCTTCATGGTTTAGCATTTCAGTTCAATGATTTCATCAATTGTTCAAATTATTTTAATTCTATATAATTGTTCTCTCATGATTATAAAATGTCTGCAGTAACTAACATCAGCCTTTTACATATGTAAGTTCAGAGGCAGAAAAATGTTTATATATTTCATATTCCCTTTTAAAAGGCAAGAAAGCTTTCTCAGATGCCTCTTCTCCCAAATGACCAGGAGTATTCCCATCATACCAGGGAAGATAGATTATGGAATCTCTATGACTGGGTTGTTCAACTCCAGATTCACCCCTTGAATCTAGAGATGGTACTAGCACAAAAAGGGAAGAAGAGTTCAATTCTCCTAGGGTGGCAACTCAAACTGGATGCCACAATCACTTTCTTGTATCAAAGAAAAAAACCAATAATATCTGGAGAGCTCCTCCAGGTCATTGCTATTTAGGACAGATCTGAACATGAGTTCCATTCTCACTTATTGCTAAAGAAGAGGAAAATGTCTCAGGAAGATTACAGAGACTGGGAGAGGATTATATTTGTCTTTGAATACGTACAGCCACAAGTGATCTTTAGAAGTAAAGATGATAAAACCTCATCTCTCTATTGTGGGCCTAAGAGGAGGCAATAACTGGAGAAAAACATTATGCTAGGTAAAGTAGTGGGTCAGGGAAAAGAGGAAGACCCTCAGTCAGATGGTTTGACCCAGTGGCTTATACAATGAACTTAAGCACAGAGTAGATCATGAGAATAGCACAGGGTCAGGCAGATGCTTTGTTCTATTGTACAGAGCCGTTATGAGTCCAAGCCAACTAGATAACACTTAACAATAACAACATCTATATATAGGTTTCCACATAGATTAATTACAATTAGAATTAGCCTTCTTCACCATATTTAAAATGAAACAATCCCATACTCATTCCCTTTTAACTTTCCTGAGAGGATTTATGTTAAATGTGATTTCCAATTTTGATGCTCTCTTTCCTTAACTCCACCTACAAAAGTCCAGTCCTATTTTGATATGTTGGAACAATTTGAAGGAAATGATAGGACATCATTTCAGAAGCTCATTATCTGAATGCTCCAAAGTGGGGGATTCTGGCCCTTTATTTTTTAACAGACATTAGTCACTACTATCTCTAGTGACTGCAACAATGGACTTTAAAAACGTCTTCTATCTCTTTAAACCCTAACATGGAACACTGGCCTCTCTTCTGATTTCTCAAAGAAATTTAAACAAACAAACAAACAAACAAACAGAAAATAAACACCCCAAACACCAACTTACGCTTTTGCTTGTACTACAATTTGAAGTCTAGGGAGAATGGAAGATAGTTACTTTCTTTCTTAGTGTGTTCAGCCACTAAGAATTGACTAATGACCTTCTGCCACTTTTTGTCATAAAAAAAGTTCATCTTTTCTCACCAGGCTGTGACCTCCCACCAGTTTTCTAAGTACAGTACATTATTAATGGTGAAAGATTATGGACATGAAGGGAATGTTGTGTATAACATTTAAAAAACCAAAATAAGAAATGTCAATATCCTACCAGCACTGCCCATCTAAAGGTCATATCTCTGAGGAACCTATTCCTGATTTCAGCGAATAAATAGCAATCCTTATGGAACTTTGGCTGAACTTTCTTAAGAGATTTTCCAGTATTTTGCTTTGTAATAGCTACATATTTATTTGCTTAAACCACACCTTGTTTCCCACGAATTTGAAGCTTTCCTTGTATTTAAGAAATGACTCCCTGGTGGTGGATTCATGTTTCCTTGCCTATTTATAATAATATTTTACTGTCTCTGATTTGTGCCAGCATGGAGAATCTAATTATTTATATCAAAATTCTTCTATCCAGTGTCTTTAAATGCTCATGCTACTCCCTATGGTTGACTTTGTTAGCACCTGGTCCTGATTAGCCCTTCCTATCTGTGTGTTTAAGCAATCTGCCTTCTGTCTGAAAATTCCTCAATATCTTTGTCATTTCATACATCTTCCAGGACACTTCATGAGACACTTAGTTTGAGCCAAAATATGGTATGACTTGGTATCTTATTTATCATAAAGCTATAGCTGGAATAAGCTTGAAAATATAAAATAAATAGGAGACAAGACACTGAGTAATATTGAAAACTAAACTACAAAGATAAATACCTCAGATGATTACAAAGCTTATCATCACTAAGAGCTTTGAATATGTCTTTCCAGTGCTTTGTAAGTCCTCACATACTTGCCCCAGATTATATTATGTGCATGCATTTCTAATCATTGCTTTGGTGACAATTTTAACTGTAACACTTTAAACTACTTTAAAAATGTCCATCCAGGGGAGCTCTGGTG
>NW_006400218.1:315120-317091 GCF_000299155.1 Elephantulus edwardii | reverse complement strand
TATTGTCAACCCAACTCCTTACCTGTTACCAGTGAAGAACAGATCAGGACCATGCATGACCTGTTGTTACAGTCACTGTGACATTGAAGGTCTTTCTCCCTTTTGCTAATCCTCTAATTGTCCCAGAAAAAAATGTCTTTCCTAAGAACTAATCCTCTTGACAATATGTCCAAAGTATGTAAGATGAGATTTTACCCTCTTTGCACCTAAGAAGCAACTGGTTGCCCTTCCTCCAAGACAGTTTTGTTTGTTCTTTTGGCAGTCCATGGGATATTCAGTGCTATTTACCAACACAACAGTTCAAAGGCATCAATTCTTCTTCATTCATCCTGCTTCACTGTCTGACTTTCAAATGCATAGGAAACAATTGAAAATACTGTATCTTGGATCAGATGCACCTTGATCTTTAAACTAATATTTTCACTCTTTAACACTTTGGATAGTTGACAGCAAATTATCCCAATGCGATGTGTCTGTTGATTTCTTTTTTTGCACAGACAGCAAGTTTATTTGGTGAATGCTTCTGGCAAACATTATCCAAGAGATACAAGATGGGAAAGGTACTGTGACAGCCGAGGAGACTTTCAGGGCTACATTCAGTCTCACACAGGAAAAGATACGGGCCTCGGGATACAGAAAGAGCTGCCTTCAGCCATTCAGCACCACACTGCTGATCTCTTCATAGTTGATACAACCATTGCTGCCTTCATGCCCTGCCACCAGCATCTCTACTTCCCCTGTCATCTTCTCACCTGGTGACAAGAACATGCTGGATTTCAGCACCCATGACAGTGCCCTTCCCCTCTTTGTCTAACACCCAAAGACCTTCAATATAGTCCTTATAGGTGCCCGGGTACTTGTTCTTGGACACAGTCTACAGCATGGGCAGGAAGTGCTCAAAATATAGGGTCTTCATGTTCAATTCCTCACTCTTAGGGTTTTTGAGGACCTTGAGCACCTCAGCGTTGGTGGGGTTCTGGCCCAGAGCCCTCATTACAACCCCACACTGACTGTACAGGATCTTTACATCACCTGTTTGGTTAAACAGTTGGAAGGTTTTCTTAAATTCTGTGGTCTGGTATTCAGTGAAGTCACACATTTTGAGTGATCTTGTATCAAGAACTTTTCCCCATAGTAATGGCCATCTTTTGATTTCTTTGCTGCTGCTACCATGAGTATTGATTGTGGATCCAAGCAAGATTAAATCATTGACAACTTTAGTCTTTTCTCCATCTATTATGATGTTTCCTATTGGTCCAGTGCTGAGGATTTTTATTTTCTTGATGTTGAGATATAATCCATATTGAAGGCTATATAATCTTTTATTTTCTTCGGTGAGTGCTTTGAGTCTTCTTCACTTTCTGTAAGCCAGAAAGTGTTATCTGCATAATACAGGTTGTTGGTGAGTCTTTCTGTAATTTTGATGCAGCATCCTTCTTCATGGAGTCCATCTTCTCAGATTATCTTCTTAACATAAACATTTAATATCTTGGCCTAGGATAGTTAGCACGCCTAGTGCGGCATCTGCTGAACACTTTAATTGGTTTTCCTTCAAATCTGGTATCATATTTTTCTGTCAATGCTTTCATTGCAGCATAAACTTCTCCCTTCATTATTGTTGGTTCTATGTATTTCTGCAATCTCCATTTTTTTTAGTATTTTTATTTTCCTTTTAAAATTTTATACTCGTTTGCTTACAAAGTTGATATACATTGTATTTCACACTATTCTTCATTCATATTGTGTTTCATAAAATCATTCCCATGCATTATGTTTTATAAAATTAAGGATCATTGGACCTTGCCAGTCTTTTCATTTGGATCCTTCCCATTTCCTTCACCCCCTCCCTCCACCCACAAAACTGTACAACCCTGTGGTTTTACCCCAACCCATACTCATCCCTCTACTCCCACTCATTCCCCGCTTGTGTTCCCATACATGTTTTACTGTTTGTCCTTTTATTATTTTTTT
>NW_006400218.1:312655-314045 GCF_000299155.1 Elephantulus edwardii | reverse complement strand
TTTATAAATGGCAAAGGGAACCTGAAAATTGTGAACAGGCTCCCCCCAGGTCTAAACATCTTTTGGCAGAAGCATTCAACAGATCAAAATATGTGGTGCATTTAAGATGTCAGTCCTTTTGGACATGCTGCCACTGTTAAGTGTTATCAAGTAGACAACTCACAGTGACTTTCAACAATCCATTGTATAGGTGATCATCTTCTCTGGTTTTCTAAGGAAATGCAAACCTGGAGGTGGCGGGGCACACGTCCCCCCCACAGGCGGCGGGACGCGCATCGTATCTTCCTTGTGGGCGGCTAGCGGGCGGGCACCATCCCC
Source organism: Elephantulus edwardii (assembly GCF_000299155.1). Taxonomy (NCBI): domain Eukaryota; kingdom Metazoa; phylum Chordata; class Mammalia; order Macroscelidea; family Macroscelididae; genus Elephantulus; species Elephantulus edwardii. The sequence continues at coordinate 313,727 of NW_006400218.1, read as the reverse complement.
CAGCACAGGTGACTGGCAGGGGCTCACCATCTCCCGTGTGTCATCTCCCATGCGGGTGGCCGGCGGGCACGTGCCATCTCGTGTGCGGGAAGCCGGCTGGCACCATCCCCCAGTGCGGGTGCCGGTGGGCATGCATCATCTTGTGCACGGGTGACCAGCCGGCACACATCATCTCTTGGTGGGCGCGCATTATTTCTCGGCGGGCGACCAGCCGGTGCACATCATCTCTTGGCGGGTGTGCATCATCTCTCGGTGGACGCGCGTCATCTCTTGCACAGGGAGCTGGCGGGTGCACACCATCCCCTAGCGCAGGTGGCCAGCAGGTGCGTGCCATCTCCCACATGGGCAGCCAGTGGGCTCGCATCATCTCCCGAATGTCATCTCCCACACAGGCAGCTGGCAGGCATGCATCATCTTGCGTGTGGGCGGCTGGCGGGTGTGCGCCATCCCCCCACGCAGGCGGCTGCTGGGCGAGTGCCATCTTCTATGTGGGTGGCCGGCGGGTGCAAGCCATCTCCCGTGCGTCATCTCCCACACGGGCGGCTGGCGGTCACGCTTCATCTTGTGCGCAGGAGGCCAGTGGCTGCCCGCTTCTCCTGCTGCCGCCATCTTGGCTCCAGGAATTCTCCCCAGAACAAGTCCACTTTGCTGCAGTGTGATGGCTCCACTGCACCAGTCCTGGGGAGGCCTGGTGCCCACTCTCCATCCTGGGCGAGGGATTCCATAGGTTCCAGCTGTGGGAGCTTCATGGAGCTGCGGTTGCGGTGAGGCACAGTGCAGGCTCTGCAGGAGGGGGTTGGGAGCTGCGGCACTCACCCATTCTTCCTTGGGAATCCTTGAATTCCTGTTGTTTTACCTCAATCCTCACTGAAGACCAGTCATCAATTGTTTAACTGTTCAATTATCAACAAACTGAAGTCTGTAGAAGGCCATAGTGGCCCTGTTCCAAGTGGTCCGCTGCTCCCGCAGCTCACCACGCTGTCTCTGCCTCTTCCGCCATCTTGAATCCTGTCCTTTTATTTTTACAATAATTGTCTTATGCAGTATTAGTTCACTCAGCCTAATGCTCTTC
>NW_006400218.1:311724-312555 GCF_000299155.1 Elephantulus edwardii | reverse complement strand
AGAGTTAGCTGTATGAGGAGAAATGTGGCATCAAGATTGGAGGAAGATTCATCAAAAATCTGCATTATGCAGATGATACAACCCTCCTTGCTAAAACTGAGGAGGACCTGAAGCACTTGCAGCTTTCAAAATGGATTGAAGTTCAAAATCAAGAAAACAAAGATTCTTACCATTGGACCGATTGGCACCATCGTGATGGATGGTGAATAATTTGAGATTGTTAACAGCTTTAGTTTGCTTGGCTCCACTATCAACACTCATGGCATCAGCAGCCATGAAATTAAAAGATATATTCCATTGGGAAGGTTTGCTGTCAGAGACCTCTCCAGAGTACTGAAGAGCAGTGATGTCAGTCTGGAGACTAGGGTATGCCTGATAAAGGCCATGGTCTTTACAATCATTTGCTATGCATCAGAGAGCTGGACAATGACTATGGATGATAGAAGGAGAGTTGATGCCTTTGAGCTGTAGTGCTGGAGAAGAGTATTGCATATATACCATGGACTGCTGGGAGAACAAACAAGTTCATCCTGGAGACGGTTAAACCAGGCTGCTCCTTGGAAGCAAGAATTGTGAAGCATCATCTGACATACTATGGGCATGTTGCAAGGAGGTACCAATCATTGGAGAGGGACATTATGCTTGGGAGGGTGGAGGGACAGCACAAGAGAGGAAGACCCTTGATGAGATGAATTGATTCAGTAACTGGGGTAATGGGAGTAGGTCTGTCAGAGACAATAAGATTGGCTCAAGATAGAGCAGTGTTTAAGGCTGTTGTACATAGGGTCGCAAGGTCGCTATGATTGCACATAACAAATATATATATATATA
>NW_006400218.1:309023-311357 GCF_000299155.1 Elephantulus edwardii | reverse complement strand
GGCTTGAATTTGTTCTTCAGCTTGAGAAATGATGAGTGTTATCTTCCCTTTTGGTTTTCTAACTCCAGAGCTTTGCATATTTCATTAGTTCTAGTGTAAGTTTCAGAGTATCTTTGACATCCATTTTGTTTTTATCTCCTGTCTTTGTAATGACCTTTTTCTTTCTTCCTGGGCTATGTCCTTGATGCCATCCCATAACTCAACTGTACTTTGGTCATTAGTGTTCAGTTCATCAAGTCTATTTTTTAGTGCATTTAAAATTACATTAAAAACTGAATTTAGGGACTAGATATCATTTATTGTCTTACTTATTAACAGAATAGCACTCATGAAGCTGAAGTATTTTAAATTGGTGCCTTTTAAACTTTTGTTTTAATAAGCAAAGTCATTCTTCCGTTCTGAACTTCTCTCCTTTGAAATATACACAGATTACTTATCTCCAAAAGTGTTCCCTATTAAGGAAGAAGGAGTCCTGGTGGTGAAATGTGTTACATGTTGAACAAAGATGAGCAATCTCCTCTCATAACGATTTATAGCCTAGGAAACCTGATTGATAGAGGTAGAAACAGACTTGATGTCAATGGGTCTGGTATGAAGAAAGAAGTTCATTCAGTCCTCTGTGTGTGTAGCATTGTGAATCTGCATTGAGATCCAAGCTAAACTCCAAACTTCTTCCTTATGTGGCAGGCAAAGAAAAATTCAGGAAGCTTTAAGGTAGTGTAGTACTTTAAATCTTGGAGATATTTGAACTGGGTTTTTTTTTATGACTTACAACGTGTTACACTGCTGATGTCTCCTGTCTCCTGTGGTTAATTCAAATCCACCACTGACTCGATGGGAGAAAGATAGACAGTTTCAGGATTTACAGCCTCAGAAACCTGATAGAGGACAACTATGAGTCAGAAACAAATTGATAGCAGTGAATTTGAGTTATACAGAGTTCAACTTGGAGTAGTTTGTAAGAAGTTACACTGCTGACTCAAAGGTGGCTTCTGTCTGGTGGTTCAGGTACATGAGCAACCCCATGGGCGAAAGATGGGCAATCTCTTACAGCCTCTGAAAACCTGCTGGAGAGTTTCCAACTACATGACAATGAGTTGGGGCATGGTTTATTGTCATTATTAGTGAAAGGAATCCCAATGGTACAGTTATTAAAGAGCTCAGCTGATAACTAAAACATTATCAATCAGAAGGAACCAGCTGCTTTATGGAAGGAAGATAGGACAATCCATTTTTCTAAAGATACAGCCTTGAAAATCATATAGATCAATCCTACGATCTATTTTATAGGGTCATTATAGGTTTGGGTTTGTTCTGGTTGATTAAGTGGCTTACTACTACAGTTTGAAGATAATTTATTGTTGCTGCTGTTAGGTGCCTTTGAGTTGACTATTACTCAAGGTGACCCTATGAATAACAGATCTGAACCTTACCGTACATCAGATCCTACACTACCCTCATGATCTGTCATGCTCAAGCCCATTGTGGCAGTTACCGTGTCAGTCTGTCTCATTAAAGATTTTGCGTTCTTTTGCTGATTAAGCTTTGATGATTTAGTGACTAAGGAGTTGTGCTGCCAACTCAAAGACAGGTGGTTTGAATCTTGTCATCCTTCTGCTTTACAGGAAGATGAGCAATCTTTTTGTGTGCTAGTTATAGTCTCTGTAGACTTGTTGAAGAGTCAATTATGTCAATTCTGGTTTGATTTATAACAACAGCAATAAAATGTGTTCTTCTTGTTAAGTGCTGTAGAGTCAACCATGACTCACAGTAACTCTGTGAACTATGCATCTGAACCCTGCCTTACCCTGTGCCATCCTGACCATCACTGACATAATTGAGCCTACCATTACAGTCAATATTCAAATGTATCTCTTTGAGGATCTTCTCCTCCTATATTGAGCCTCCATATTTCCAAGCATATTGTTGCTTTCAAGGACTGACCCCTCCTAGAAACATGCCCAAGGTGTGTGAGATGTAGTTTCACTATCCTTGCCTCCAAGGAGCACCCTAGCTGCACCTTTTCCAAGACATACTTACTTTTACTTTTGCCAGATCATGGGATATTCAGTACTCTTCCAACACCACAACTCAAAGGCATTATTTTTCTGTCATCCTTATTCATTCTCCACTTTTGAGATGCCTAACAGGTGATTGGAAAGACCATGGCTTGCATCAGGTGCACCTGGCTTTGTAAACGGACATCACTGCTCTTCAGGACTTTGGAGAGGTCCCTGACAACAGACTTTCCCAATGCAATACATCTTTTGATTTCCTGGCTGCTGGTTCCAAAGGTGGTTCACTATGGATCCAAGCAAGTTTAAATCATTGACA
>NW_006400218.1:298809-302173 GCF_000299155.1 Elephantulus edwardii | reverse complement strand
GTATATTCCTTCCGTCTTCTTTTAATACTTCCTTGATCATTTAATATTCTGCCTAAAGCATCTTTGATTATAGCAACTCTGGGTTTGAATTTGTTCTTCAGTTCCTTGAGCTTAAGAAATGCTAAGCAAGTTCAGCCCTTTTCATTTTCCAACTCCAGCTCCTCGTACATTTCATTGTAATATTTTTCTTTGTCATTCAGAGCTGCCTTTTGGAATCTTCCTGATTTTAAACCATACAGTATTCCTTTGTACTTTTCAGAGAACCGCTTTGGGGTCCAGCTATAGATTTTGTAGGAGCATAATTAAGTGTTCCACGTTTCTCATTTTTTTTCAATATTATCCACAGTTTGTTGTGATTCACATGGTCTGATGCCCGTAAAAAAGTCAATAAAATACAGACAGACATTCTTCTGCTATTCTCTGCTTTCAACCAGGATCCATATCACATCGGCAAAGATAATAGTAAACAAAGATTTAACACACAACAATATCTAGAAAGAAGATTACACAATGACACTAAAAACCCAACTACGCTTAAAAGACATATACAGAATACTCCCCTCTAAATACTGCACACTATAGTAAGTATGCATCATTCTTTTGTATAGATCACATTGAGGTCACAAAGCAAGCCTTGATAAACTTAAAAAGAATGAAATAATTTAGAATATTTTCTCTGACTACAATAGGCAGAAGCTAGACATTACTAACAGATAAAATTCCTGTATGTGCCAATGAAAGAAAAGATTATTAAACTACCAGTGGATCAAGGGAGAAATCACAAAGGAAAGTGAAAAGCACTCCATATCAGGGAATGTGAAAAGGCAGTACCTGGGGAAAATTTATAGCAGTTAATGACTACACTTAAAAAATGAGGTTCTTAAATTAATAACTTAGTTTTACAGCTCCAAGAACTAGAAAAAGAAGAGCAAGCTATGTCTAAACTTATTAAAGGAAGAGAAAAGAACAAAGATCTGAGAAGAAAAACCAAGAAGAATCAGTAAAACCAGCTGGTTCTTTGACAAGACCAATAAAACAAAAAAATCCTTTAGTTAAACTAACCAAAAAAGAGATAAACAGATGGACATAAAACAACAACCATGACAACAAAAAAGCCTACAAATTAATATGACCAAAATAGAGATAATTACAGCAGAATTTTGTGAATTATGGGTACAAGCTGGATAAACTATATGAAATGGAAAAATTCTTAGAAGCACACAATCTACCCAAATGACTCAGGATGAAACAGAAAGTCTCAACAGACAAATAACAAGTGAAGAAATTAAATCAGTAATCAAAAACTTCCCAACAGTATACATGATTACAGAATTAATAAACAGACCCAGACTCAGGTGTCATCGAGTCAAGTACACTTATGGTGACTCTGTGTATAACAGATCTGAACCCTGTCCTATCCTGTGCCAGAGTCATTATCTGTGACACATTCGAGCCCATTGCTGCAGTCACCCTGTCAATCCATCTGGTGGAGAGTCATCCCTGATCCTACACCTTTCCAAGTATGACGTCCTTCTCCAAGAAATTGCCTCTTCAAGCAATATGCCCAAAGTATATGAGACAAAGCTTTGGCATTTTTGCCTCAAAGGAGCATTCTGGATACACTTTTGCCAAGATCTATGTATTCGTTGTTCAGTGCTCTTCTCCAACACCACAACTCAAAGGCATCAATTCTTCTATCCTTGTCCATCTCTCAGAGCATAGCAAGTGACTGAAAAGACCATAGCCCAAATCAGGTAAACTTAGTCTTCAAACTGACATCACTGATCCTCAGTAATTTGGAGAGATCCATGACAGAGAACTTTGCCAGAAGCAGTATGTCTCCCAGTCTCCTGACTGCTAGGTGTTAGATTGTAGATCCAGGTCAAAAGAAATTATTGACAATATCAATCTTTTCTCCATTTATCATGATGTGATCTATTGGTCCAGTGGTGAGGGCTTTGGTATCTTGATTTGAGATGCAATCAATATTGAAGTTTGTAGTTTTTCGTCTTCTTCAACAAGTGCATCAAATCCTCCTCACTTTCAGCAAGCAAGGTTATGTCATCTGCTTAAAGCAGGCTATTGATGAATTCTTGGTTTAGTTGTTTGGATTCTATATTTTTGTTTGTTTTTTATGTTCCTTCTATTTTGTCTAGCATGCTTTGATAAAGAGGGTAATTTATATATCTGTATACCGCCTGAAATGGAAGTCTGCCAAAATTTATTTTCTTGCACATGTTTAGAAGCTCCCTGTTTTGTAATCTCTAGCCTTTCAGAAAACACTGTAATAATAACCCACACTCATACACAGCCCGATAAGTCACAAAGCTGTGCCTTTATTCTATTTTGTTTTCAAAACTAGCTTCTTTTTCAGGTTCAGTGTTCCTAAAATCTTAAGCTAGATGGTTCCATTTGAAGAGGTAAAATATAATCATGACAATTCTAAAGGATTTTAAAAGAAATTGATATGTGAATATCCATAGATTTCATGAGAGACAGATGTGAATTTTTTTAAAAAGAATTTTCTCGTTTTCAGAGAGTATATTTACATAGTTTCACCTTGCTTGAAAAGGTAACTGATCACCAAAGAGACTTTCTTTGAGAGAATTGTACCTATGCTTCCTCCAGGAGATTAATGTGGAAGGACACTTCTTACTGGGAGAATCCAGCAAATTTGTTCCTTTCTTGAATTATTATCTAGGATGAGCCTCTGGCCTGAGTGAGCACTAAGGTTGGATTTAATTGAAGGTAAAATGAATTCTCATTAAGCCCTATGAGAAGGGAGAAAACAGTTTTTTCTTAAGCAGCTCAAGTTCCTGGCTTCCTGTAGCTTTTTCTTTTACATAAAAGACTTAGTGGGAGTTTGATTAATGTCTTGATTAAAACTGCCTCCCTTTCTTATAAGAAAAGAAAAAAAGAATTTATTCATTTTAGAACAAAACAAACACTAACTACCACTCCTTTTACCTCAGATACTTAGTGGCTGTCTTTCACTATCTGTTAGAGATTGTCTTGGTTAATACTAAATATTCACTTTTTTCTAAGTTTTGTAAGGTCCATGAATATTAGCTAAGGTTTTCCCAATTGTGAAATACATGGTGACATTAAATAGGTATTTCAATTGCTACTTCATTTCTAATAAAATATCTGCTTCTGCCTAAATTTGCACTTTCTCCTGGCATAGTCTCTATAGCACATATCAGAGGGTACTATCTGACATTTGTGCATCTTCCCCTTTAAAATGAGCATTTACTCAGTAATAGATAATCAAAACTATCTTAATGTCCAAACCTGCCATAACAAAATACCGTAGAATGGGCTACTTTAGTTTATTTTCACCATGGAAAATTTTATTTATTTTTTT
>NW_006400218.1:291320-298189 GCF_000299155.1 Elephantulus edwardii | reverse complement strand
CCATACAGCCTTCCATAGTGGTTGCACCATTTTACACTCCCAGCAACAGTGAATAAAGGTTCCAGTTATTCATAACCTCTCCAGCATTTGTTGTTTGTTGCTCTGTTGAATTTTGTTATTGTTACTAGGTGAGATGATACCTCATAGTTGTTTAAAGCTAGGGATTTTGAACATTTCTCCATGTGTTTGTTCACAATCTGAATGTTGTCTTTGGTGAAGTGCCTGTTCATTTCCTGTGCCCATTTTTCAAGTGGATTGTTTACTTTTATCTTGTTGTGGTGCTAGAGTGTTCTGTAAATTCTAGATATAAGTCCCTTATCAGACGTGTCATTACCAAATATTTTTCCCAGTCTGTGGCTTTACTTTTTACCCTGTTGGAGAAGTTTGTGGATTTGCATAGGGATTTGATTCTAGAGTAGGTTACTTTAAAAAACAAATTTGTTGGCTTACAGTTCTGGAGGATGAGAGTCCAAATCAGGCTTTCAATATTGAGGTATAACAGAAACACTAAACATCTTAGTAGGCCATATAACTAGGATGCCCTATGAAATCATGACTTTAAATCTTCAAACCAAGAAATAAATCAATAAACAGATGCAAGCCTTGATGTGCTCACCATTTTATACCAGGAAATTTGGAGGATAACTATCTGGCCAACGAATTGTAAGAGGTCCATATTTGTTCCCATTTCCAAGAAAAGTGATCCAACAAAATGTGGAAACTGTTAAACAATATCATTCATATCACATGCAAGCAAAATACTGCTGAAGGTCATTAAAAATTGGCTAGAACAGTTCATATAAAGGAACTTCCAGAAATTCAAGATTTTGAAGAGGCTGATGTCAGATGGATCCTGGCTGAAAGTTAAAAATACCACAAGAGTGTCTATTTATACTTTATTGACTATGCAAAGTCATTTGACTATGTGGATCATAACAAGTTATAGCTAACATTGAGAAGAATGGGAATCTCAGAGCAATTAATTGTGCTCATGTGAAAACTATGCCTAGACCAGGAGGCTGTTGTTCGAACAGAGCAAGGGAACACTGCATGGTTTAAAATTCAGAAGTAAGTGCATCAGGTTTGTATTATCTCTTCATACCTATTTAATATGTATGCTGAGCAAATTATTCTAGAAGCTGGACTCTATGAAGAGGAATGTGGCATCAGGATTGGAGGTAGACTCATCAGTACCCTGTGTTGTCCAGATGACACAAAGTTGCTTACTGAACATGAGGAGAACTTGAAGCACTTGTTGCAGAAGATCAAGGAATGCAATCTTCAATATGGATTGTATATCAATGTCAAGAAAACAAGATTCTTACCACTGGACCAATAGGCAACATCATGATAGATGGAGAAAAGATTGAAAGTGTCAACAACTTCATCTTAGTTGGATCCACAGTTAACAGCCTTTATACCAGTAGTCAGGAAAACAGGAGACATATTGCACTGGGAAAATCTGCAGTTACTGAATACACTGGTTACTTCTGTAAGAGAGAAGTGACTTTCATCTGCTCCTTTTGGTAAAATGCTTGCCTGTCAGATACTGTTCTAAAGCTGAGCATTCAAATTAAGACAGACTAGAAAGAAGGATTGGCCATCCACTTTTGAACTATCAGGCTTTCAAAAACCCTATGTGCAAAGAGCATACTTAAACTAGCAGATGTGACATCTGTGACCGAGCCCTCAAATTTAGAAACATAAATGAGGAACAGGTATAAGCAGACACTAATGATTGGAATGTGGAATGTGAAAAGCGTGAATGTAGAAAAACTGAACATCATTAAGAAAGGAATGCAATGCATAAATATTTACATACTAGGTAGTGGGAAATAAGATGGATTGGCATGGAGCATTTAGAATCAGACAAACATAAGATCTACTATGCCAGAGATGAAAAGGTGAGGGAAAACAGGGTTGCTTTCATAGTTAATAGGGTCATTTCTAGATCATCTAGAAATACAATGTTGTGAGCAACAGGATAATATCCATACGGATACAAGGAAGTCCAGTGGATACCACTATTGTTCAAATATATACACCAATAACCAGAGCCAAAGAGGAGGAAATACATGATTTCTTCCAACTTTGGCAGTCAGAAATAGATCGAGCATTCAACTAAGAAGCATTAATAATAATAATGGGTGACTGGAATGCAAAATTTGGGAACACAGAAGAAGAATCAGTAGTCAGAAATTGACTGGGTAACAGAAATGAGACTGGGGATAGAATGATAGAATTTTGTACAATCAATGATTTTTAATTGCAAATATCTTTTATAAGAAACATAAATACTATACACGTGGATTTCAACTGATGGTATATTGAAGTCTCCGTGGTGATGTCTATTTCTTTTTTATCAGTTCTGTTAACATTTGCTTTGTATATTTTGCAGCTCTGTGATTTGGTGCATACATATTTATTATGGTTATCTCCTCTTGTTGTATTAACTTTTTAAGCATTATGTAGTGACCTTTTTTATCCTTTGTGATGGTTCTTACACTGGAACTCTATTTTATCCAAGTTTAATATCACTACTCCTGACGTTTTTCTGGTTGGCATTTGCTTAGTATATTTCCCCCACTCTTTTTAGTCTTTCTTTATCTTCACTTTGTAGGTGTGTCTCTTGTAGACAGCATATTGATGATTTTTGGTTTTTTTTATCCAATCTGCTACTCTTTTTCTCTTCACTGGTGCATTTAAACCATTCACATTTAGAGTAATTATTGAAAGGTAAGGTTTTATTGCTTTCATTTTGTTGAGTTCTTTTTGGTGGTGGTGTTGCTTATTTTGGTCCATCTTGCTTTCTGTGGCATCTCTATAAGAATGGCTTCCATGCGGGGGGGATTGTGTACCAATGAGGGAGTTTTTCTTTTGCTTTTCAAGGAGAGGAGCAAACGGGTGGGGAGGGGTTTGTGCGGGGAGAAGGGTGCAACAATGAATGAATGGAATTCCAAAATCTCTGTAGCTGTTCATTGAAATGAAAAATAAACTAAATTTAAAAAAAAAGAATGACTTCCCTCAGTATTTTCTGCAATTCTTATCTCATCCCTTTGGTTCTGCTTTTCTGAGAATTATCTTGATCTCTCCATCATATTTGATGGACAGGTTTGCTGGGTATAGCGTTCTTGGTTGACAGTTGTATTCTTTGAGTGTTTATATTATTCCACTGCCTTCTTTCTCACATAATTTCTGCTGAGCTATCAGCATTTAATCTTATTTTCTTTCCCTTATAGGTTACCCTTTACTCTAGTGCTCCACTTGTCGTCTAGGTAGAAGCACGGTCTGGTTGGGAGCATACAGTTTGTTACATGCTGTTGAGTCAGATCCAGCTCATAGCTTATCCTTCTGTAGATTTTCAGAGGCTATAAAGTGCACAGGAGGAGGTTGTCCATCTTTATTCTATAGGTTTTATTTATAAATCATATATATTGTATAATTGTACTTCAGAGAGATAGATCACTTTTTAAAAATCAGAAATAATGATACATCATTCATTTTTCAAAGAGATAGAAAAGTCAATTAACAAGTTTATTTGGAAAGAAAAGAGACCCCGAATAGGCAAAGCACTTCTGAAAAACAAGAATGAAGTGGGAAACATAACACTCCCTAATCTCAAAACCTACTACACAGCCGCAATAACCAAAGCAGCCTGTTACTGTTGCAATGACAGACACATAGACCAATGGAACAGAATCAAGAATCCAGAAATTAACCCATCTATCTACAGTCAGCTTGTGTTTGACAGGGAATGAAACCCTATCAAATGGGGAAACAACTTCTTCAGCAAGTAGTGCTGGCAAAACTAGAGTTCTGCCTGTAGAAAGCTAAAACTTCCAAACCATTTAACATCCACATGTCAACCTATGCACAAAAATCAACTCAAGATGTATCACAGATGTAGGAGTAAAGCCTTAAACCTTAAAGATCATAAGAGACAAAGTGGAATAGAATTTAGAAGGCCTAGCCTATAGAGTCTGGCAAATACAGCCAGACATGCATAGCTAGGAGAGGATAACATTGATGAAGTAGCTCTCCTAAAGATTAAGTCCCTGTATGCATCAAAACCTTTTACCAATAAGATAAAAAGCAAACCTACTGACTTGGCAAAAGCATTTGGTAATACCATTTCAGGCAAGCGTCACATGGTGAAAGTTGATAGAATACTATAGGGACTCCACAAGAAAATGATTGATGACCCATTTACAAAATGGACATATGACATAGCCTTTTCAAAGAGGAAGATATTCAGATGACCAACAGACACATGAATCACTGGCAATAATAGAGATGCAAGTCAAAATCACAATAAGATGCCATCTCACTCAAGTAATAGTGGCAAAGTTTAATAGGGCAACAAGCAATAAATGTTGGAGAGGATGTGGAGAGATTGGAAACACTCTATATACTGTTGATAGGATTGTAAAATGATACAATGACTCTCGAAGGCAGTTTAGCATTTCTTAGAAAAGCTGAACATAGAAATTCCATATGGCCTAGCTATTCCACTGCTTGGAATATACACCAAGGAAAACAGAATTGAGACCCAAACAGAGATTTGTACACCAGTGTTCATAACAGCATTTGTTATTCAAAATCGCAAGAAAATCGAAACAGTCCGAATGTCCATTAACAAATTAATGGATTGAGAAATTGTGGTACATTCACAGGATGGAATACTGTGCAACACTCAAAAGCAATGATGTTGCAAAATACAATATAGCATGGGAGAATTTGGAGAGAATTTTACTGAGTGAGCTTACTTAGTTTCATAAGGACAAGTGCTGCATAAAACCATTATTATAAAGCTAGAATTACTAGTAATATGTGTGCAAAAGTAAAGAAAGGGAAAGGTAAGAAAGGAGGGGGCCTCAGGACGAGGTTAGAGGAATCTCGGGGTCATAGAGTTTTATGGACAGAGGGAGGGGGTGAAGGGATGAGGAGAGATCCAGTAAGGATCTGAAAGGATGGGGTAATATTGGACATGGATCAAAAGTGATAAATTTTATAAAAAATAGTGTATGTGTTTATTCATATGAAATACAATGAATGGAGGATTGCATGAAATATAATGTATACAAACAAAAACAGTGTATATCAATTTTGTATGAAAACCAATATAAAATAAAAATATTTTAAATAAAAACTTAGAGAAGTACATCAACAGGAAATTGCCAGAAATACAAGTAGGATTCAGAAGAGGTCTTGGAATGAGGAATATCATTGCTGACGTTTGTTTCATCTTGACTGAAATAGAAAGTACTAGGAAAATAGGTCTTGGAATGAGGAATATCATTGCTGATGTTTGTTTCATCTTGACTGAAATCAGAAAATACTAGGAAAGTATTTACTTGGAATTTTTTGCTATATAAAGGTATTAGTAAATTATGGATAAAATTGACAATACGAGAATACATATTTGTGCTCATGTTGAACTATGTTATGTACATAGACCAATACATGGAAGGTCTTCCTTGGTTTAAAATCAGGAAAGATGTGGATTAAAGCTGTATCCTTTCACTATGCCTATTCAGTATGTATTTATGCTGAGAAAATAATGCAAGAATCTGGACTGTATGGAGAAGAATATGGCATGAGGGTTGGAGGAAGGCTCATAAACAACCTGCGGTGTGCAGATGATGTAACTTTTCTTGCAGAAGATGAAGACAATTTGTGGCATTTATTGATGAAGCTTATGAACTATAGTCTTCAGTACAGATTATACTTAAATATAAAGAAAATTTCTTACATTATGCTCTCCCCCCCATTATGCTCTTTTAAGAACATTCTATATGAGATCAAGTTGACAAGAGTAACTGAAAACATTAGACAAGAACTTTAAGGACAATGAGTTTATATTAATTATGGGGAAAAAAGACCCAGAAAAGAAGGATAAAAGTGACTTCACAAACCAAAAATATAATCGATAAACAACGTCCATCATGATTAATAGATCAAAGATGTATGCTATTAAGATTTTATTGTACTTAGATCAGTAACTATTAAAGAAGCATTAGGCAAGAAATCAAATGACATATTGCAGTGGGAAAATCTGCAAAAATCTCCTTTAAAGTGCTAAAAAGCAGGAATGTCATTCCAAACACTAGGTGCACTTGAATCAAGCCATGATATTTTCCATTGCTTTGTATGCATGTCAAAATTGAACAATAAATAAGGAATATCAATAAAGAATTGATTACTTTGGAGTGTGGTGTTGGTGAAGAATATTGGATATATCATGTAGTGCCAAAAGAAAAAGTAAATTGTCTTGGAAGAAGTGCAACCAAGGTGACTCATAGAAGCAAGGATGTTGTGACTTTGTCTCACACACTTTGGGCATTTTATCAGGAGATACTAGTCCCTGGAAAGGGACATTGTGCTTGGAAAAGTACAAGGTCAGCATAAAAGACAAAGATCCTAATAAGGGGCTTAAGCACTCCAGAGATGTAATGATAATGTATAACCAGCGAGACTTTTGTTATGTTGTACCTGTGGTAACTATGAGTAGGAGCCAACTCTATGGCATCTAGCAAAAACAGCAAAATGAGTTTGTTTCTATTAGAGAACTGTAAACAAACCAAAAGCTTCTAAACAGGTTTGCAGATACATAGTCATATATTCATATAATAGGGAACTCTGGCAGCCTAATTTGTAGAGTTGTCCTTCCAATCCAAAGGTTGCAAATTCCCATCCACCTGTGGCTCTATACAAGAAAGAGAGGTAGTCTCCTCCTGTGTGATTTACAGTCTCTAAAAACCCTTACTCAGCAGCATTGAGGTTTTCAAATTGTTACAATGAGAAACTACATAGTAGTAAAAAGAAGAGTTTATGGGTACAAAATACAATATGTTTGAGTGTGTGTGTGT
>NW_006400218.1:287119-291220 GCF_000299155.1 Elephantulus edwardii | reverse complement strand
TATACCCTTATGGGTATGTATATATCTCATATCTAACTTGTTTGTACATAAACCAAGACATGAAAGGAGTATACACACACACACACACACACACACACAATGCTTTTGTATAATTCCATTTATATAAAATTCTCAAAGAGACTAACTGATGAAAATAATAGACAGGGTACTAGTTAGCTGTGGGTTGGAAGTGTAGACTAACAAGGAGCAGGAGGGAACTTTTGAGGATAGTGGAATCATGCTGCATCTTTATCTGAAGGAAAGTTATAGGAAGTTTAGGAAAAAAGGTTGGGGGAATGTGTACTTTCACAGTAAAAATTATCAAGCTATGCACTTAATATTAGTACACTTTACATAGTTTACATCTATACATCTCTAAGAAAATTAACTCCAACATGGGCTGTCATAAAAACATAGAAGCAATTTTCCTTAAGCAATTTACATCAAAATGGCTGAATCCAGCTGTGTTTCAATGTTTAACACATTTGCGTGTCTAAAATGATCAGTCTTTGGCAGATCTGATTGGATGGCATTACAAAAATGGTTGGTGGTTATGCAGTCATTCTTTTGTTCAAGTGGCTCAAAGGCTTTATCAATCTGATCTCACAATGTGGACATTATAATCATCTTAAGTCTTATTCATAGAATCTATATCTTGAATTCCAAAAGGATAAGTTTTATGAAAGAAAAAAATTTAAATCCTCAAAATAAAAATGCTGAAGAGCATTATGCTGAGTGAACTAATTCAGTCCCATAAGGATAAATACTGAATAAAACCGTTATTGTAGAATGAGTATAAGGATCCAGGAGGGGGTGGGAGAGGCTGGAAGCAGAGGGATGTGGATGTGCAAGGGGAGGGAGGGATTAATTATTGGGTTGTACAATTTGATGGTGGGGGAAATGAGGGAAATTGTAAGAATTTGTTCAAATTTGTATTTGAATTTTGTAAATAACTAGGGGGAAAATAAAAAAACAAAAAATAAAATGAGTGAAAGGAAAGACAATATGGAATAAATGAATGGTCACACATTGTGGGAATTGTAATTAGTGTTGTATAACAAAATGCTCATGAATGATTAATTGAAAGACAATATGCCTTTATTAAACATTCACTCAAATTTTAAAAATGTGTTTTATCTTGGCTATTTTGTGATATATTACTTTGGTTACATATAATTTGAAGAGCCTGGAAATCGTGTGTGTGTGTGTGTGTGTGTGTGTGTGTGTGTGTGTGTGTGTGTGTTACCAGGTAGAAAGCACACATGCAGAATCTGGTATGTCTGGGTTATAAATATGGCTATTTGCATTTTTTTGCCTAGGAAGTCTCTCATTACTCTTATTTCATATCGTATTTTAGCATTTGTTGATACTTCAGTGTTGCCAATATAGCATTTACACATCAAATTTGTTCTGAATATTTTGTTATTTTTGTTCTGCAGCTATACACTTGCTATTTGGAATTGCATTATAATTTTATTTTTTAAGATCAGAAGGACACTAGAAAATGGTCATAGGTCTGAAAACAACATATATTTTTTAAAACAGAGACTGTGTGGGTCTAATAATCTTAGGATTGAAGCATGTGTTTTGTCAGATTGAGGCTGATAGCATTTATGAAAAGTTCTGAATTCTGTTCTAAGCCTGTTTCTGCAGCTTCTGTCACCTCAGTTAAGTCAGCTTACCTGTGTTTTCAAGTCATATCTAAATTTAGGTCTTTTCAAGTTAATATGAGGAAGTACTAGGAAATTCCCACTTCACTCAAAATACCACAACAACTAGTGCTTGAAGTAGTGGTAGGATTAAGGAGAAAGAACAAAGACCTTTTGGAGGGACAGAAATATGAAAAGATCTTGGCATTCTCAATTGTGTTCAATCCAAAGGCTGCAGGGAATGAATGTTTAAATTTATCCCTTGTTTCTATTTGTTCTATTCATATGGTTTTCAACGGCCTATAAATTCAGAAGTAGATGGTCAATCTTGCTTCTTAGTCTGTACAACAACTCATTGTTGTTGGGTGAGAATTGACTCATAGCTGACCCTGCAGAGAGTTTTCAAAGCCTGTAAATCACACAAAAGGAGAAAGAAGCCCATCTTTCTCCTGTGGAGCAGTTGGTGGATTTGAACTGCCTGCCTTTAGGTTTGCAGCATAACTCCTTGCCCACTAAGCTACACTAAAATGTGACCACTATTGATGACCTGCTGGTATGGGCGGGACTGGAGAGCATTATGCTGAGTGAATTAACTCAGTCCCTCAAGGATAAATATGATATAAAACCATTATTGTGGAATGAGTATAAGGTAACAGTACATACACAGGGAACTGCCAGAAATTCAGGCTGTATTCAGAAGATGCTGTGGAATGAGGAATACCATTGATGTCAGATGGAGCTTGGCTGAAAGCAGAGTATACTAGAAAGATATTTACTCATGTTTTATTGACTGTGCAAAGGCATTCAACTGTGTGAATCATAATAAAGAATTGGAATCCCAGAACACTTAATTGTAGTGTTGTAGCCTGTGAAATCTATAGATAGAACAAAAAGTGAATACTGTAAGTTTTAAAATTGGAAAAAGTATGCATCAGGGTTGTAACCTTTCTCTATACCTATTAAATTTGACTACGTTGCAATGAATGAGTGAATGATTCAACCACATTTTCATAATAAAATATTTAACATACACTTGACTGGCCTTAAATTTTTTTTATATTTTCATCTAAACTCCATGCAGTTTCACTCCATGGAGTTTCATTCCATCCCATCCTATGTGGCCTAGTTTCCTAGTGCTGTGTGTCAGAGTTAAAATAGCTTTTCTTGCCCATGGCTGGTTGGTGGGAAATGAAAATAGAATGTGTAGACTATTTATGAGAGTATTGACAAGGTTTTCCACCCAATAGGTTTAAATTTAGAAAGGTTAGAGGCAAAAGAGAGGAATTTTACTACCAGGAAAAGAAGCAGAGAATGCAGAACATGTCCTTCCAGCTCAGAGAGATTCCTGTGCAAGAGGAAGAAAGCTCAAGATCAAGACACTATAGCAACAGTGGTGAACCAGAGATTCTGTCAGACAGAGCTGACCAGAGATGATTGTCTCACCACAGAGAGGCAGAGCCAGAGTTTGAGTTAAGGACCTTCTCCCAACTTGGTGGAGAACTGGACGGTGGGTGAGATTCCATCATTGCCAAAATTATGAGAGCTTTGTAAAACTGACCTAAAGCTATGAGGTTGAAGGTCAAAGGGCCTATGAGTACACTTGAGAAGCTGCCCTAATTGAAGAATTGTGTTCTTTTTCCAGCCTAAATTAGGACTTTTCAATTTCTTTAATAAGATCCATAATCATAACTATGGTTTCATGAGTTCTGTGTGGTCTTGCAATGGATTATCAGACCTGGTACTAATTGTTAGAATTAGCAGAAATCCATGCAGGAGTATGGGGATATGTCTGACTTCATGGGTTGTTTTTGGTTTTGGTTTTTTGTGCTGTGGAGGTTGTTGTTGAGGATTCTTCCTCCTTGTGAAGTTGTATAGTCATAGCTGTGTGCTGCTTGCACCCTTCACATGCTGCCATAACAGAATACTACAAGTTAAGATCTTTAAAGAACACAAATTTATTTTCTCATAGTTCTAGAGACAAAAGGGAGTTTTTAGTCCATAGGGAGTTGTGTTGCCAACCCAATGTTGATGTGTCTCTAGTGTTTTGAATCCACTAACACTTCAGAGAGGGAACAATCTGCTCTCATGCAATTTACAACTTCCCAAAACCTGCTGGAGGATCAACTTTAAGTCTATTTTTACTTGACCACAATGTGTTTTGAGTTCTGGAAATGCAAAGACCAAATCAGGGTCTAATCCATATTAATTGCTTCTGTGAGCTACTCTACTATTTTCTAGTTACTGCCAACAATTCTTGGCTTTCTTTGCTTCTTCGAACTGTATTTGCCTTTACCTTATCATGGTGTTTCCCCCATCTGTGTGTCTCTTTGTGTTTATATTCTTTTGTTCCTGTAAAGCCTCATTAACATGTTGTTGTTGTTGTTGTTATGTGCCGTCGAGTTGTTTGCGACTCATAGCGACCCTATGCACAACAGCTCTAAACCCTTCTCTA
>NW_006400218.1:284299-285884 GCF_000299155.1 Elephantulus edwardii | reverse complement strand
TAGGCCAGAACACCTTGGGCTACCCTATCTGCAGCAGTGGTCTGACAGAGGATACTGTTTCAGAGGTCTTTTCTCTATCAAACTGAGAGAAACCCAGGCAGGATATCTTCCCCACCCTCTTCTGGAGTGGTGACTTCAGATCCAGAATTTGCTATTGACCCAGACATGAAAAACTCTACCACAGCAATGTCATGTAGGAAGCAAGCTACTGCAGCCCCTACACGAGCCCAAAGCAAGATGTCACCCCCAAAAAGTGACACAGTATCAGTGGATTTCCTAAAGCCAGAAGCTGATGAAACTTTCTGACACAGAATTTAAAAGAATAATGATTGAATATTTTCAATGGGTAAAAGACAAACTTCAAGAATTACAGGACACTGCGAGCACAAACCAGGAGGAGCTTAAAACAACAATCCAAAACAATGCAGATAAAACAAATGAGGCATTGGAGGCTCTGGAAAAACAAGAAACCACAATCCAAAATATGAGGACAAATGTTGCAGATGCTGTCAAAATGATGGAGGGACACACAAACAGGGTTGAAGTGATGGAACACAGAACAAATGAAATAGATGATAGAATTGTCACCACTGATCTGCTAGAACAAAAAGCAGAATCAAAAAGGAAGGAAAAAGAAGAAAACCAAAGGATAATGTGGGAAACCATCAAAAGAAATAACCTGCACATCATCAGAATTCCAGAAGAGGAAGAAGCAAGTAAAGGCACTGAAAAAGTGGTGGGAGAATTGCTAGAAGAAAATTTCCTCAGTATAATGAAGAATGAGAGAATATATATTCAAAAAGCTGAGCAAATACTACATAGAATAGACTCCAAAAGGCAAACACCAACAAGTATTATAGTCAAATTTATCAGAACCAAAGATAAGGAGAGAATTCTAAAAGCAGCTAGGGAGAAACAGAGTAACCTATAAGGGAGAGCAAATAAGATTAAATGACGATTTCTCAGCAAAAACCATGTGAGCAAGAAGACAATGGAATGACATATATCGAATGCTCATAGAACAAAACTGTCAACCAAGAATATTATACCCAACAAAATTGCCCACCAAATACAAAGGAGAGATCAAGATATTCCCAGAAAAACAGAACCTAAGGGGGTTTGTGAAAACAAGACCATCATTGCAGGAAACACTGAGAGAGGTCCTTTTTACAAAATGCCACACAAAGCAGGAAGGACTAATGTAACTAGCACCAATACCAAAAAGAACTCAGCAAAATGATAGCAATGAAACATTGCCTCTCAATAATCACACTGAATGTAAATGGCTTAAATGCACCACTGAAGAGAGAAAGAGTAGCAGATAGGATAAAAAAACAAAGTCCATCAATATGCTGTCTATAAGACACACATTTGAAAAATACAGATAAAGAAAGACTAAAAAGAAAATGGTGTGTGTGTGTGTGTGTGTGTGTGTGTGTGTGTGAGAGAGAGAGAAATAGACCAAGCAAATGTCAACCAGAAAAAAGCAGGAGTGCTGTTATTAATTTCTGATAAAATAGATTTCAATGTAAAAACCATCATAAAGAACAAAGAGGGTCACAACATAATTAAGGGGTCAATAGAA
>NW_006400218.1:276353-282139 GCF_000299155.1 Elephantulus edwardii | reverse complement strand
TGAAATGGGTAATGTCACAATGGAACCAACTAAAATATAAAGGTTAACAATGGAGTATTATGAAAAACTATACTCAAACAAATATGAAAGCCTAGAGAAAATGGACAAATACTCAGACAATCACAACCTACCTAAACTGACACAAACCGAAATGGAACATCTGAATAGGCACATTACAAAAGAAGAAATAGAAAAGATAATAAAACAACTTCCAGCCAAAAAAAGCCCTGGGCTAGATGGTTTTACAAGTGAATTTGATCAAATATTCAGAGAAGAACTGTCACCAGTTCTACATAAACTATTTCAGAAAATAGAAAAAGTTACAATTCTCCTAGACTCATTCTATGAAGCAAAAATCGCCTTGATACCAAAACCAGGTAAAGACACCACCAAAATATAAAACTCTAGGCCAGTATCTCTCATGAACATTGATGCAAAAATCTTGAATAAAGTCCTGACCAATAAAATCCAACGAAATATAAAAATAGTTCACCATGACCAAGAGATTCATAACAGGTATTCAGGGATGGTTCAATATAAGAAAGACAATCAGTGTAATTCATCACATTAACAAAGCAAAAAAACAAGAACCACGT
Source organism: Elephantulus edwardii (assembly GCF_000299155.1). Classification (NCBI taxonomy): domain Eukaryota; kingdom Metazoa; phylum Chordata; class Mammalia; order Macroscelidea; family Macroscelididae; genus Elephantulus; species Elephantulus edwardii. Next base: position 281,543 of record NW_006400218.1, on the reverse strand, counting down.
GATCCTGTCAATTGATGCAGAAAAGGCCTTTGACAAAATACAACAATACCCTTTCCTGATTAAAACACTCAACAAAGTAGGAATAGAAGAGTATGTTTACTCAACCTAGTAAAAACTATATATGCAAACTCAAGAACCAACGTTGCTCTCGATGGAAAGAAGCTAAAGGCATTCCCCTTAAGAACAGGAAGTAGGCAAGGATGCCCACTATCACCTCCCCTATTCAATTTTGTATTAGAAACCTTAGCAGTAGCAATAAGGCAAGAGAAAGAAATGAGAGATATCCAAATTGGCAAAGAGGAGGTAAAATTATCTCTATATGCAGATGATATGATAGTATACTTAGTGGCAGGATACAAGATCAACATACAAAAATCAATTTGATTTCTCTACAGTGAGTGACATAGAGGGTGTAGAACTGGAGCTAAGAAAAACAATACCCATCACAATAGCTAATCACAAGATTAAATACTTGGGAGTAAATGTAACTAGAAACACAAAAGACTTATTCAAAGAAAATTACTTCATATTACTACAAGTAACAAAAAGAGATCTGGAAAACCCCTCGCTCATGGATAGCAAGACCCAATATTGTGAAAATGACAATCCTATCAAAGGCAATCTACACATTCAATGCAATCCCAATACAAATGCCAATTCTATACTTCAATGAGATGAAAAAGAAAATCCCCAGTTTCCTTTGGAATGGAAAGAGACCGTGGATAAGCAAAACACTACTTAAAAAGAGAAACAAGGTAGGAGGCACCTCACTACCTGATTTCAAATCCTCCTACATTGCCGTGATGGTCAAGACATTGTAGCACTGGTACAGTGACAGACACATAGATCAGTGGAATAGAATTGAGAACCCAGAAATATGGTCAACTGATTTTTGACGAGGAGATGAGAAATCAGTTCAGTGGGGAAACAACAGCCTTTTTAACAAGTGGTATTGGCAAAATTGGAAAACCATCTGCGGAAAACTCAAACAAAACCCATACCTCACACTACGCACAAAAAAACCAACTCAACGTGAATCAAGGACGCAGGACTAAAACCAAGGACCATAAACTTCATTAGATAAAAGTTTGCAAGAATCCTAGAAGCACTAATCCACAACTTGAACAGTCTTTCAAGCGTTCTGAAAAACCTACAACCAGGAGAGGATAAAATAGGTGAATGGGACCTTGTAAGAACCAAATCCCTATGCATATCCAAACCCTTCTCCAATAGGGTAAAAACGGAAGCCACAGAATGGGCAAGAATATTTGGTAATGACATGTTTGATAAGGGACTTATATCTAGAATTTTTAAAATCTATAATACTTGAGCACCACAAGATAACTTGTGGTTGTGGAGAAACTGGAATATTTATTCACTGTTGTGAGAGTGTAAAATGATGCAACCACTCTGGAAGGCAGTATCATGCTTTCTCAAAAAGTTGGAAATAGAAATAACATTTCACCCAGCAATTTCACTATTGGGAATATACCCTAAAAAAACCAGAACTGTCACCTAAGCAGATATATGCACACCCATGTTTATTGCTCCTTTTTTTGAAAGCAAAGAGTTGGAAACAACCCAAGTGCCCATCAACAAATGAATGGATAGAGAAGCTGTGGTATATGCACACAATGGAATATTATGCAACACTGAAAAACAAAGGACTCATGGAATATTATACAAAATGGGTGACCAAGGAGGACATTATGCTGAGTGAAATATCTCAGTCACAAAAAGACAAGTACTGCATAATGTCACTGTTATAGAACAGGACTGGTAAGGGGGTTATGGAGAAACTAAGAAAAAAGGAGATAAATAATGTAGACGGCATAGAAACAGATGAGGGAAAGAGCTGTATAAAAGGAATGTATGATTAAATATTATTGGTATAACAAGAATCCAGAATAAGAGCTGCATAGAGAGTGGCCTGGGGGCAGGAACTTTATATCAATGAAAGAACTTTCTTCCAAAGCAAAAACTGAACTTTGGGGCGGGGGAGGGTGGAAAATTTGCAACAGTGAATAAATGGGATTTCAAGTTCTTCATAAACTTTCATTAAAATCTAAAAAAAAGAGTAAAAGAAATGTTCTTCTCACAATATTCTTCACGAGATCAAAATGACTAAGTGGTAAGTAATTGACCTATGGCATCCTTGTGCCCATGTTTCTTTAGATCACTGGGTTTTGGACCACTTTTCTCTTGTCCTGTCTCTGCTTGACAAGGTGTGACACTGTCCAAGTCTCCTAAATATTTCCTAAGTGTCTTATTTCCAAATACTGTGTCCCCTGTATGGGTCTCAAGATATAGACTTGTGGTAAAGAAGTAAAAATCCCATTCTCGTTCTGGTTTAGATCCAAGCCACATTTTCCAATGTAGCCTTAACATAAATAAAGCTTGTAGGTGCAGATTCATCCTAGAGAGGTTTAAACCAGGCTACTCCTTGGAGGCAAAGATTCTGGGGCTTCGTCTGACATACTTTGGACATGTTGCAAGGAGAGACAGGTCTTTGGAGAGGGACATCAAGCTGGGTAGAGTAGAGGGACAGCGCAGGAGGGGAAGACCCTCTATGAGGTGGATTGATTCAGTGACTGGGGTAATCGGGATGGGTGTGTCAGTGGCAATGTGATTGGCACAGGATAGAGCAGGGTTTAGGGCTGTTGTACAAAAGGTCGCTGTGTGTCGCAAACAACTCGACGGCACATAACAACAACAACAACAGGTATTTTAATCTTCATTTCTTTTCTGTATTTATTTCTCAAATGGTTTAAAACTCAGAGGAATAGACTTTGGATAATTATCACTCATGGGTCCAATATTTCACTGTGGGAGTGAAAAGGACAATGAAGAGAAGAGACTGACCAGTAAGATAGCTGCTGGTAGAAAATGATGAGGAGCTAGAATAAGAAGGGTTGGACAGATGGTAGAGGGCCATGGTTGCTAGATATAGATGAAAATGTTCAAAGCATAGCTATTGCAGGAGAAATGTAAAAGTAATTCCAAAACAATGACCTAAATAGTATGATAAAATTGCTTTTAAAGAACAGTAAAGAATAAGTTTGTTTGAAACATTCACATAATACAGATGGGATAGAAAGGTACACAAGAGTTATAGACAACAATAGAGCATTACATACACAACCTTACATTACCAGTAGTAACAAACATTAACCTACAAGTACATACATAGGTAGACACACAAGGCAAATAGACTTGATTAAATGAAAGGAACAACACCCACGATCATAGAAAGGTTTGGCAGATGATACTTCAATAAGTTTTTATGTGTGCTGTAAATATATTCACGTATATAGTTTCCTCAATGTTGCTGTTAAGTGCCATTGAGTTATAGTGCCATAGTGACCCTATGAACGAAAGACCTGGGCTTGTATAACTTTCATCCTTTCTCCAGGTTCATAGGGTTTCCGGAGGCAGGCTATTTCGGAAGTGGATACCACTCCTGCTTCCAAGCTTGTTTTAATCAGAGAACTCCACAAAACACTGTCCACTGTGGGTAACCATTATCACATTTGACACATCAGTGTCACAGTGTTTAGCATGACATCAACCACGAGTTACCTCTGCACAGCAAATGGACAGACTACTGCTATACCACTTAGAAGACTGTTTGACCAAAACCAATTAAAACCAGCCCTGAAGGCCACAGATTAAAATCACCTACCCTTGGCTTAATAGCATAACTTTCTATCCACTAGGCCAACAGAGCTCTCTCTATGTTGTTTCTCCAATAGGAGGCAAAATTTTGTAAACGTCTTTATCATAATCAAACATCCTGAAGCAATGAGTCGCTCATCATGGTACCATAGTCTTGCGAGACATCAAATTCAGTTGGCATAATATAGTGAACAAAACAATGTTCTATGCTCTATATTGCTGAGTAGCCACTGGAGACTTAAAAGTGTGTGAGTGGCCATCTTGGATGTAACCATTAGTCTGTGTCTGGAGTAAAGAAGTGTGAAGGAAACCAATAATGCTTGGGAACAAGTAGTTCATAGAACTCACAGACCTCATGAGTCTCAATTTCCACAATCCTGAGACCAGAAGAACAAGATGATCCGCAGCCACTACTGCTAGCTTCTCTAAAAGGGATCACAATACAGGACTCTGGAGACAGTGGGGGATAAATATAGAACAAAACTAAACATCATAATACTGTCCAGACTTACTTGTCTGACGGAGGCAGGTGGAACCCCCAAGACTATGACCCATAACCACTTTTTGAGCCTGGAACTGAACTCACTCCTGTGACCAAACAATAGATCTATAAAGTCAACCCCAGAAAAGTACTTAGTTCTTAGAACAATCAACCCTGTAACAGCAGCATTTTCTCAAGCATAAAGGCCAGAAGATATTAAGAGAGAAGATGGAAGGATCAACGGAAAGAAGAACCACACAGTGGGGATTGTAACCAATGTCATAAAACACAATATGTTTTGAATGATTAAATGACATATCTTTCTGTTTTATTTCCTTTTACCCAATTAACCATAAAAAGTTAGGAAAATGGCCCTTTGGGCTCTCTGAGCACCACCATGGTGGCTGGCAAGAACAAGCGAATTACACAAGGTAGCAAAAAAAAAGGAGCCAGGAAGAAAGTGGTTGATCCATTTTTTAAGAAAGATTGATATAATGTAAAGGTCTAAGCTCTGTTCAACATAAGAAATACTACGAAGGTACTAGTCACAATGACTCAAGGAATTGTATCTGAAGGACTCAAGGGTCATGTTTTTTAAGTGAGCCTTGCAGATTTGCAAAATGATGAGCTTGCATTTACAAAATTTAAGCTTATTAGTGAGGACATTCGTTCCGGCAGACCGCTCAGAGGAGGGGTTAGGCATGCGACTAGCTGAAAGCAGGGCAGCTTAGAGGCCAGTCTCAGACCCCTCCCATCTTCCCAGGTGACTGTGGAACAGACCACCAACTACTCATATGCAAATTCAAGCTGAAGCTGAGGGAAATTAAACCAAATCCTAGGCAACCACAATATGACTTTGAGTCTATCCCACCTGAATTTCAGAACCATCTCAGGAACAGGTTTGAGGCTTTGAACACTAATGAGCGAAGGCCAGATGAGTTGTGGGAGGATATCAAAGGTATCATCCAGGAAGAGTGCAAACGCTCATTGCAAAGACAGAAGAGGAAGAAAAGACCAAAATGGATGTCAGAAGA
>NW_006400218.1:266882-274647 GCF_000299155.1 Elephantulus edwardii | reverse complement strand
GGGATGGGAGTGTCAGAGACAGTGCGATTGGCATAGGACAGAGCGAAGTTTAGGGCTGTTGTACATAAGGTCGCTATGAGTCGCAAGCGACTCGACGGCACATAACAACAACAACACAACATTACTGAGGATGTTCAAGACAAAACCTGGCTCACCATCTTCCATGGCCGGGGTCTTACTTGTGGCAAAATGTGCCCCAAGGTCAAAAAACAGCATCCAGGATTGAAATTTATGTTGATGTCAATAATGCCAATAGTTATTTGTTTCATCTTTATTGTGTTAGTTTACAAAAAAACAAAATAAACAAACCTACAGCAGACATATTCAGAAGACCTCTTATGTTCAGCACCAATTGGTCCACCAAATCTGGAAGAAAATTATGGAAATCATGACCCAAGAGGTGCAGACAAATGACTTAAAAGAAGTGGTCAAAACATTGATTCCAGACAACATTGAAAAAGGCAGAGAAAAGGCTTTCCAGTCTTTTTATCCTCTGCATGATGTATTTGTTAGAAAAGTAAAAATGCTAGAAAAGTCCAAGTTTGAATTGGAAACTTCAAATTCATGGAAAGCTCATGGAGCTTCATGGTGAAGGTGGTAGCTCTGGAGATGAGACAGGTGCTAAAGGTGAACGAGGTGATGGCTATGAACCACCAGTTCAAGAATCTATTTAAAATTCAGACTTTTAATAATGACAATTAAAAGTTATTATTAATAGTGGGAGTTAGGAAAATGTAAACCAACTACTCAACTGAAATATTTAACAGGCTTGAGTTGTTCACCAAATAAGCATAGTCTCTTAAAGAATCCAGCTCTCTCTCTCACACACAAAAGACTAAACCAAAAACCAGTCAAACAAAACAATGCAAGAGGAGAGGCTGGGAATAACAGAGGCAGTACATTCCAAAAGCTGAGAACAGCCCTGTGTGTTGGTAGCATTCCTCATCCACACCCTAGCAGCTGCTTGGAAGATAGCTAGAGATAAGACTGAAAAAGTAAGCAGAAAAGAGACTGTTTTTTTTGTTTTGTTTTTGTTTTTGATTTTTTAGAAAAGAGACTGTTAAAGTTGACCTTATTTGATGGAGGAATGGAGGAGGAAGGCAGAAGGAAACCCCTGGAGTTTATTTTATTTTGCAAACTCATTCATTGAGGCATAGCAGATTTATGAGCCATGAGAATGTGTCACCAGGGCCAGGAACAAACATACCAACATACCATGTAAAACCTCACATGACCTTAGTTGGCAAGAGTTCTTCAGTGAGAAAGAGAGATTCTTTTGCTGTGGGTTCAACACACAGTAAGGATTTCTATACTTTGTGAGGCTTTCCTCAGACGTGTGTGTTGCTAATGCCAAGGAGAAGCTCTAGAATATGCAGTGTCTTCTGGGAGCCTGTAGTGAAGCTTTTGGCTATGTAGGATGACAGCAGTGGAGGAGGGTGAGATTTGCTTTTCACTTTCACTGCTCTACCACCGTTTACTTCCTCTTTCCTATGCGAGTCTTTTTCTAGCTGTCTCTTAGCTTAATTAGTGGGAAAATTGCTGAGAGTCCTTAAATAGTAACAAAGCCTCTTCTGGAATGTAGGATCTGGAACTGATTCTAAAAACTTTCAAATGTGATGATTATCTTACACCATTGTTAGTGGTGCTGATGGAGAAGGGTACTTCTTATAATATACTCTTATAATATAGACATTCTTTGCTGTTTCTCTCTTGCCTAAATCTAAACTACCCCTGGGCAGGGATTTTTGCTGATATTGTTCCCAATTGTGTAGAACAGTGTTTTGTACATAGTGGGGGAGGAATCCTTTGGCTATCCAGTCATACTTTGTGCTGACCCGGTGAACGTTGTGCCCCATAACCTCCTCAGCTTCTACCCACTTGGAATACTGTAGCCTGACTTCAAACTACAAAAAACTGAATCTCTTTAAGGGATTTCTTTAGCTATCAGAATCTATTTTCTGCTTTTCAACATAAGACCTTCCAGAAGGATAGAGAATTAATATCCTCTAGTAGGAGTCCTCAACTAATGGGTGATTTTAATAAGAGTTGGTGGATTGAAACTCCAGTTTCAACCACTCTTAGTATAACTCAGAGATCCGTAACTTTGAGATGTGCTCTACACTGACTTTCAGAGTTCCTCTGTGGGATTAAGCTCTGATTGCTCATACTGTTAACTTGTTTGAGCCATGGCTTAAATTAGCTCCCTTCCTTTCCTGTCTCCTTTGCCACTTCCCTTTTGACAGTTACTGTAATCTCATTCAAAATAATTTGCTTGCCTTGGAATCCTTTTCCCACAGTCTGTTTTTGTTGGTGGTTCTGGGCAATGACAAATTGATTCAGACTATGGCAACCCTATGTGTTAAAGAGTAGAACTGCTCCATAGGAATTTTTTGTGTGCACAGGCCATGGTCTTTGCAATCATTTGCTATGCATCGGAGAGCTGGACAATTACTAGGGAGGATAGGAGGAGAATTGATGCCTTTGAGCTGTGGTGTGGGAGAAGAGTATTGAATATACCATAGACTGCTAAGAAAATGAACAAGTTCATCCTGGAGAGAGTTAAACAGGCTGCTCCTTGGAGACAAGGATTCTAAAGCTTCATCTGACATACTTTGGACATGTTGCAAGCAGGGACCAGTCCTTGGAGAAGAACGTCATGCTTGGGAGGTTGAAGGGACAGCACGGAAGAGGAAGACCCTCAATGAGGTGGATTGATTCACTGACTGGGGTAATCGTGGTAAGTGTGTCGGTTACAGTAAGATTGGCACCGGATAGAGCAGGGTTTAGGGCTTTTGTACATAGGGTCACTGACAGCATATATTATTTTTGTTTTGTTTTGGTTTAGTTTGGTTTTCTTTTTAAAAATTTTTTGTGTGTAAATATTTTAAGTGAAATTTTAATGAAACTTTATAGAGAACTGGGATTTCCATTCATTCATTGTTGAATATTTTCCTCCCTTCTCACCCCACCCCCCATTTGCTTTCCTATTTGAAAAAAAAATAGTCCGTGAAGAATGCAAAAGATCATTATAAAGGCTGAAAAAGAAGAAAAGACCAAGATGGATGTCAGGTGAGACTCTGAGTATTGCATTAGAGTGCTGAGAAGCCAAAGCTAAAGGAAGAAACCAAGAAATCAAAGACCTGAACAGAAAATTTCAAAAAGCAGCCCGGGAGGACAAAGCAAGATACTATAATGAAATATGTAGAGAGCTGGAGTCAGAAAATCAAAAGGGCTGAACTCGCTCAGCGTTTCTTAAGCTGAAGGAGTTGAAAAACAAGTTCAATACTGATGTCAATACTGAAGGATACTTTGGGTAGAATGTTCAATGGTCCAGGAAGTATCACGAGAAGATGGAAGAAGTACACAGAGTCACTGTATCAGAAGGAATTGGCTGAAACAGAAGAATTTAATGAAATAACATATGAGGAAGAGCCTATGGTGATGAAAGAGGAAGTTCAGATTGCTCTGAAGGAATTGGAAAAAAACAAGGCTCCAGGAGTTAACAGTATACCATTTGACATATTTCAACAAACAAATAGTGCCCTGGAAGTGCTCACTAAGTTGTGGCAAGAAATCTGGAGGACAGCCAGCTGGCCGATTGACTGGAAAAGATCGATATTTGTTCCCATTCCAAAGAAGGGTGACCCAACAGAGTGCAGAAATTATCAAACAATATCGTTAATATCACATGCAAGCAAGATTCTGCTGAAAATTATCCAAAAGAACAGAAGGAGTGGTGGGAATGAGTGTGTTTGAGACGGCAAGGTTGGCACAGGATAGAACGGCGTAAACGTAAGGGCTCTTGTATATAGGGTCGCTATGAGTTGCAAGCGACTCTGTGTCATTAGTATCTCTATAATCCTCCAGCTCCCAGTCCACTTTACCATGCAGCTCTTATTCTGGACTGTTGTCATGCAAATAATTCCTAATCATATATCACTTTTAAGCAGTTCTATTCCTCATCTGTTTCAATGCAGTGTACATTATTTATCCCCTCTTTTCTTAGTTTCTTCTCAACAACCCCCCCCAGTCAATTATATTTTATAACAGTGGAATTATGCAGCATTTGTCCTTTTGTGACTGAGATATTTCACTCAGCTTAATGTCCTCCAGGGACACCCATTTTGTATAATATTTCATTGGTTCCTTGTTTTTCAGTGCAGCATAGTATTCCACAGGTTCTCTATCCATTCGTTTGTTGATGGGCACTTGAGTTCTTTCCAACTCTTTGCTATCATGAACAAAGAAGCAATAAACATGAGTGTGCATATATCTGGGTGGCAGTTCTGATTTCTTTAGGGTATATTTCTAGTAGTGGAATTGCTGGGTCAAATGGTATTTCCATTTCCAACTTTTTGAGAAAGTGCCATAATGCCTTCCAGAGTGGTTGTACCATTTTACACTCCCATCAACAGGGAATAAGGGTTCCAATTTCTCCACAACCTCGCCAGCATTTGTTGTTTACTGCTTTGGGGTGAGATGATATCTCATAGTTGTTTTGATTTGCATCTCTCTTAGAACTAGGGATTTTGAACATTTCTTTATGTATTTGTTCATCATCTGAATGTCTTCTTTGGTGAAATGTCTGTTCATATTCTGTGCCCATTTTGCAAGTGGATTTATTCTATAAATTCTAGATATAAGTCCCTTATCAGACATGTCATTACCAAATAATTTTTTCCTCAGTCTGTGGCTTCCCTTTTTACCCTGTTGGAGAAGTTTTTTGTTTTGCATAAAGATTGATTCTTTGAAGGTCTCATTAATCTATTTTATCATCTCCTGGTTGTAGGTTTTTCAGGATGCTTGGAAGGCTCGTCATGTTGTGGATTAGCGCTTCTAGAGTTCTTTCAAGCTTTTCTCTGATGAAGTTTATAGTCCTTGGTTTTAGTCCTAGGTCCTTGATCTACTTTGAGTTGTTTTTTGTGTATAGTGTGAGGTGTGGGTCTTACTTGAGTTTGCTGAAGATAGTTTTCCAATTCTGCCAACACCATTTATTTAAAAGGTTGTCATTTCCCCACTTAACTGATTTCATCTCCTTGTCAAAAATCAGTTGGCCATAGGTAGATGGGCGGATTTCTGTGTTGTCAATTCTATTCCATTGATCTATGTGTCTGTCATTATACTAGTACCACACTGTCGTGATCACCAGATTTGAGATCAGGGAGATATCTCCTACCTTGTTTCTCTATTTAAGGAGTGTATTATTTATTTGGGATCTCTTTCCATTCTAGATGAAATTGGAAATTGCCTTTTCCATCTCTTTGAAGAATGCAATTGGTATTTGTACTGAAAATGCATTTAAGTTGTAGTTTGTCTTTGGTAGAATTGCCATTTTTATAATATTGATTCTTCCTATCCAAGAGCAAGGTATATTCTACCATTTCTCCAGGTCTCTTTTTGTTTCTTGTAGTAATGTTTTGCAGTTTTCTTTGAATAGGTCCTTTGTGTTTCTAGTTAGATTTACTTCCAAGTATGTAATCTTGTGATTAGCTATTGTGATGAGTATTGTTTTTCTTAGGTCCAATTCTGTATCCTCTTTGTCACTGTATAGAAAGCCAATTGATTTTTCTATGTTGATATTTTATCCTGCCACTTTGTGGAATTGGTCAACTATGTCCAGTAGTTTTCTCACTAAGTCTTTAGGGTTTTCTAAGTATACTATCATATCACTTGCATATAGATGGGTATCATTTTTCTTAGCTCCAGTTCTATATTCTTTTTGTCACTCACTGTAGAGAAATCCAATTGATTTTTTAAAATCCAATTTATTTTTGTATTTTGATCTTGTATTCTGCCACTAAGTATACTATCATATTATCTGGATATAGAGACAATTTTACCTCCTCTTTGCCAATATGGATACCTCTCATTTCCCTCCCTTGTCTTACTGCTGCTACTCCTAAGGCTTCTAATACAATATTGAGTAGCAGAGGTGGGAGTGGACAACCTTGCCTAGTTCCTGTTTCTCAAGGGAAGTGCCTTTAACTTCTCTCCATTAAGAACAATGTTGGCTCTCGTCTTTTGCGTATATATTTTTTACTAAGTTGAGTAAGCATAACCCTAATCAGAAAAGGGTGTTGTATTTTGTCAAAGGCCTTTTCTGCATCAATTGATAGGATCATGTAGTCATTGTTCTTTGTTTTGTTAATGTGATGAATTACACTGATTGTCTTTCTTTTCTTCTGAGCATCTGTGCTGTGTTTATTTAAATACCAGAGGTGGGGCATTTTCTCCAGTCAATCAGTGCTCCCTGGGTGAGTTGTGAAAGCATCCTGGAGATGACAAGGGCTGTGTGCCCACAGTGGGCAGGGTGAGGGAGTTGCTTTCCCAGGAAGCATACTGAAGCTCAGAGAGGACACGGCTCCAGATGGCCCAAGACCACCCTCTTCACACCTGATGCCCTTTCAGGAAAGGACTAGCAGCTGAGTCCGGTTCAGGGAGTATAAAACTGGGGAAGGTTCTGGAAAGCCAGGGAGAGCCCTGTAGGTCATCTGATCTGGCTCTGTGAACTTGGGCCCAGGGCCTCGTTGCAGTGCAAGTCCCTCCAGACAAGGCAGAAAGCTGTCGGCATCCCCAGAAAATCGGGGCCACAATGAGAAGGCACACCTAGCCACTCCGGTCTTTTCACAGCTCACTGTGGGTGGACCCCTTGGCCACAACCACCAGCTTTGACAGCTCAGCCTTGAAGGCCCCAGGCCTGTGGGCCAGTGCTGTTTTGCTCACTTCAAACTCCTCGCTTTTCAAGGGCACATCACTCTCACCTTCCAGTGTGGCTGCTTTTGAGTAGGCCCTGAGTAGGCTCAATCTCAGCACCTTGCACTTCTGCCTTGAACTTGGTGAAGTAGGCAGGACTTCCCCTGGGGTCTCCAGATGCTAAAGATGATATGCTTCTGGTCCTCGCTGGTCCCCAGGCTCATCTGCCACTGCTCATTGGTCCCTCCTTGAGAAGCATAGGTGAATGTGCACATGTACTTATCCTTAGGATCAGTGTGTGTTGGGAGAAGGCATGCACGATGAAGCTGGGCTGCACGTCAAAGGCCACGGTTGTAGGAGCAGACTCTACCCAGCTGGCCTCAGGGCCACGGTCATCAGCAGCTGCAGCATGGCCCACCAACCCACGGCTCCACCACCGCCCCTCCTTCTGCTGGGTGCTGCCATCTTGGATCGGGTCCGCTGGGCAAATGTGGCGGACAGGCACTGATTGTCTTTCTTATGTTGAACCATCCTTGCATACCTGTTATGAATCCCACTTGGTCATGGCGAATTATTATTTTTTTTTATGTTTCATTGAATTCTATTGGCCAGGACTTTATTCAGGATTTTTGCACCTATGTTCCTGAGAGATACTGGCCTATAGTTTTCTATTTTGGTCATGTCTTTACCTGACCTTGATATCAAGGATCTGTTTGCTTCATAGAATGACTCCGGGATAATGCCATTCCCCCCGCCCCCATTTTCTGAAATAGTTTATGTAGAATTGGTGACATTATTCTCTGAATGTTTAATAAAATTGACTTCTAAAACCATCTGGCAAAGGGCTCTATTTGGCTGGACTTTGTTTTATTACCTTTTCAGTTTCTTCTTTTGTAATGGATCTGTTCAGGTCTTCAATATCAGTTTGTGTCAGTTTAGGTAGGGTGTGACTTTCCAAATATTTGTCTGTTTTCTCTGTTGTTGTTGTTGTTGTTATGTGCCGTCGAGTCGTTAGCGACTCATAGCGACCCTATGTACAACAGCCCTAAACCCTACTCTATCCTGTGCCAAT
>NW_006400218.1:254001-266517 GCF_000299155.1 Elephantulus edwardii | reverse complement strand
GCATAACAAGTGATTGCAAAAACCATGGCCTGTATCAGGCGCACCTTAGTCTCCAGAGAGACACCGTTGCTCTTGAGTACTTTAGAGAGGTCCCTAACAACAGAATTTCCCATCGCACTTTCATATTTGTTTGAGTATAGTTTTTCATAATATTAATCTTTTAATTTTAGTTGGTTCCATTGTGACATTACCTGTTTCATCTCTCATTCAGATTATTTGTGTCTTGTCTTTCTTTCTTTTTTTGTTGGTTTAGCTAGTGATTTGTCGTTCTTATTAACCTTTTCCAAGAACCAGCTCCTAGTTTTGTTGATAGTTTCAATTGTTTTTCTGTTTTCTATTTCAGTTCTTTCTGCCCTAATTTTTATAATTTCAGTCTTTTTTTTTAGAAGGTGTTAGATTTTCTTGCTGTTCTTTTTCAATTTGTTGGAGATGTGTTTTCATTGACATTTTTTCAAGAAACTTTTTCATTTCATTTTTTTTCTAGTACCCACTCATGTTTCAACAATGTGTTGTTCAGTTTCCAAATGTATAGATTTTTTTTCCTTTATCCTCTCGTTATTAATTTCTAATTTATAGCACAGTGGTCTGAGAAGATGCTTTATATTATTTCTATGTTTTTTACTTTATTGATGCTTGCCTTGTGACCTAAAATGTAATCTACTCTAGAGATCTTTTAACGCACTTTGGAGAATAATTGGCGGTGCATTAACCTTTATCTGTGAGCTCAATTTGGTTTATTGTGTGGTTGATTTCTTAAGCATCTTTGTCGAGTCTCTTCTGGTAGTTCTATCTTTTCCTGAGAGAAGTATATTGAAGTTTCCAACTACTATAGTGGCATTGTCTATTTCCTTTTTCAGTTTTATTAATGTTTGTTTTGTATATTTTGCAGCTCTAGCATTTGATGCATAGATATTTATTATTATTATGTCCTCTTGTTCTATTGACCCTTTAAGCATTATGTAGTGACCATCATTGTTCTTTGTGATGGCTTTTGCATTGAAATCTGTTTTATCAGAGATTAATATTGCTACTCTTCCTGTTTTATGGTTGCCATTTGCTTAGTATATTTTTTTCAACCCTTTTGTTTTTAGTCTGTCTTTATCTTCAGTTCTCAAGTGTGTCTCTTGTAAACAACATATTGATGAATTTTGGGTTATTTGGAGATTTTTTAATCCAATCTGCTACTCTTTTTCTCTTCAGTAGGGCCTTAAAACCATTCACGTAGAATGTGATTATTGAGAGGCAAGATTGTATTGCTATGATTTTCTTGGGTTAATTTTAGTGTTGTTCCTGGTTACTTTGGTTGATCCTGCTTTCTGTGGTACCTCTGTAAGAAGGCCGTTTGTCAGTGTTTCCTGCAATGCTAGTCTTGTTTTAGAAACTCCCTTAGTTTTTGCTTTTCTGAGAATATCTTGATATCTCCATCATATTTGATGGATGATTTTTCTGGGTATAGTATAATTGGTGAGCTCTGGTGGCCTAGTGGCCAGAAGCTGCACTACAATTCCAGAGATGTATGGTTCAAATCCAGCAAATACTCTGCTGGAGAAGAAGGGAAGAAGATGGAAAGAATACACTGAGTCACTGTATCGAAAGGAATTGGCAGACACAGAAGAATTTCATGTAACAATATATGAGCAAGAAGAGCCTATGGTGAAGAAGGAAGAAGTTCAGGCTGTTTTGAAGGAAATAGCAAAAAATAAGGTCCCAGGAATAGATGGTATACCAGTTGACATATTTCAGCTAACAGATGCTGCCCTGGATTTGCTAACCAAGTTGTGCCAAGAAATCTGGAGAACAGCCACGTGGCCAACTGACTGGAAGAGATCTCTATTTGTTCCCATCCCAAAGAAGGGTGACCCAACGGAGTGTGGAAACTAAATAAAAATATCGTTGATTTCACACTCAAGCAAGATTCTACTGAAGATTATCCAAAAACGACTGTAAAATCACATCATCAGAGACCTACCAGAAGTCCAGGCTGGATTTAGAAGGGGTCATGGTACTAAGGATATTGTAGCTAATGTTAGATGGGTCTTAGCTGAAAGCAGGGAATATCAGAGGAATGTATATCCGTGTTTGATTGACTCTGCAAAGGTGTTTGTGTGGATCATAACAAACTCTGGCTGACTCTGAGAAGAATGGGAACTTGATCGTGCTAATGAGAAACCTATACTTGGACCAAGAGGCAGTCATCAGAACAGAGCAAGGAAATACCGCATGGTTCAAAATTGGGAAGGGCGTACACAAGGGATGTGTCCTGTCTCCATACCTTTTCAACCTGTGTGCAGAACAGATTATCTGGGAGGCTGGGCTCTATGAGGAGAAATGTGGGGTCAAGATTGGTGGAAGATCTATGAGCACATTGGCCCAACCCTGCTTGCTGAAACTGAGGAGGACCTGAAGCGCTTGCTGCAGAGGGTCAAGGACTGCAGCCTCCAATATGGATTGAGGCTCAATGACAAGAAGACAAAGATTCTCACCAATGGGCCAATTGGCAACATCAGGATGGATGGTGAAGAGATTGAGATTGTTCACAACTTTAGTTTGCTAGGCTCCACAGTCAACACTCTTGGCACCAGCAGCCATGAAATTAAAAGGCGCATTGCCATGCGAAAGTCTGCTGTTAGCAACCTCTCCAAAGTACTGAAGAGCAATGGTGGCTCTCTGGATACTAAGGTGCGTCTGATACAGGCCATGGTTTTTGCAATCACTTGTTGTTGTGCATCAGAGAGTTGGACAGTGACTAAGGAGGATAGAAGGAGAGTTGATGCCTTTGAGCTGTGGTGCTGGAGAAGAGTATTGAGAGTCATGGACTGCTACGAAAAAAAAACAGATTCCTCCCGGAAAGGGTTAACCTGGGCAGCTCTGTGAAGGCAAGGATTCTGAGCCTCTGTCTAACATACTTTGGAAATGTTGTAAGGAGGGTCCGGTCCTTGGAGAGGGACATCATGCTTGGTAAGGTGGAGGGACAGTGCAGGATGGGAAGGCCCTCTTTGAGGTGGATTGATTCAGTGACTGGGGTAATCCGGATGGGTGTGTCAAAGACAGTGAGATTGGCACAGGACAAATCAGAGTTTAGGGCTATTGTACATAGGGTCGCTATGAGTTGCAAGTGACTCAATGACACATAACAACAACAACAACAACAACAGTATTCTTGGTTGACAGTTTTGTTCTTTGAATGTTTGATATGTATCATTCTACTCTCTTTTTTCTTGCATGGGTTCTGCTGAGAATTTGGCAATTAATCTTCTTTGCTCTCCCTTATAGGTTACTCTTTGTTTCTCCCTCACTGCTTCCAAAATTCTCCCCTTACCTATGGTTCTTGCAAATTTGACTATGATATGCCTTGGTGTTTTTCTTTTGGGGTCTATTCTATATGGTGTTTGCTCAGCTTCTTGAATATATATTCTCTCATTTTTCATTATGGCTGGAAAATATTCTTATAGTAATTCTTCCACAGTTTTCTCAATGCCTTTGATGACTTCTTCCTATTTTGGGATTCTGATTATGTGCCTATTATTCCTCTTGATGGTGCCTCAATTTTTACTTAGGCTTTCTTCTTTTTCCTTCCTTTTGATTCTGGTTTTTGTTCTAGCAGATCGGTGGTACAATTCTATTTCACTGCTTCTGTGTTCCATCTCTTCATTTCTGTTAATATGCTCTTCTAGCTTGTTGACAGCATCTGAAACATTGTTCCTCATATTCTGGATTGTGTTTTCTTGTTTTTCCAGAGAGTCTAAAGCCTCCTTTGTTTTAGCTGCATTGTTTTGGATTTTTTTATGTTCCTTTTAGTTTTGCTTGCAGTGTCCTGTTCTTCCAGATTTTCTTTCACTCATTGAAAATATTTAATCGGTACTCTGGCGATGGCACACTCAGGCATGTTTGCTGATGTCTTCTCATATCATACCATATGACCTGGAGGATATTTCAATTTAAAGAGATGAATCTACTACTTGGCAGTAAATGACACCTACATGCTATTAAGTTCTGATAGATCAAAAGCAGAAAACCCTGTTCAGGAAGTTATTAATGTAGTGAATAGCTATTACATTTTATCATGACATTAGACATTTGAAATATCAGTGAATAAAATAGACAAAGTTTGTGAATACTTGTTTAGTATAATGTTAGTGATATTGTTACGCATTGTCAAGTCAGAACCATCATAGCTGACCCTCAAGTTTATTTTCATAGGCAGTAAATCACACAGGAGGAGATTGCTCATCTTTTTTTTTCCTGTTGAACAATTAGATAAATGTTATCAAAAGAAAATTAAGCAGGTCATGAGGACAAAATTAGGAATGTCATTGTTTACAATTGGGTGGTGAAGGTAGACTCAGGAAGGGATATTTGAGTATAAATCTAATAAAGCAACATAAAGCTAAATACATCCTCAATACAAGGAGAAAAAGTCAAGAACACATAACCTGAGGGAGGAACATATTTGTTGTGCTAATGATTAGGATGCCAATGTGTAACTTGAGTTTAGTAGAGGAAGAAAGAGCTCGTGGCAGCAATTGAGGTTAGAAAAATAGCCACAGATTACATCATTACTGCTTAAGAACAGCAGACATCATAAAGATGGTACAGGATCATGAAGATGGTACAGGATGGGGCAAGGTTTCTTTGTGTTTTACTGAGGGTTGATATGAATCAAAGTCAACTTGATGACACCTAACAAGCAAACAACATAAAGTGAAACATTTATTCCTTTAGGTTTTATTCTAAGTGTGATAAAAATCACTGAAGTTTTAAACATGAGATTGTCATAAACTTATTTTATTTTGTTAAAAGATCACCCTAGGAGAATAAACTGTAGAGGGATAGAAGTGGAAGGTGAGAGTATATTGCAAAATCCAAGTGAGAGATCATGGTGACTGGAGCCAATGTTGAAATAAGAGTATAATCTACAAGATTTGCTAATAGAACACATGTGGTAAGAGAAGAGAGATTAAAAGTTGAACTCCAAGTTGTGTAATTTGACACATGTATGAGTAGTTATACCTTTTATCAAGATAGGAAACATATACAAAGAAGAGACTCACTGCAGAAGTAGTAAGTGCAGGAAAGAGGAATCCAGGATCCCTAATGACACAATGGATAAAGCATTGGATTGTTAATTGAAAGATTGTCTGTTCAAACTCATTATCTTCTTTGTGGAAGAAAGATGAGGCAGCCTGTTCTCCTAAAGATTTATAGCCTTGGAATTCCTCTCAGGAGATCTTACTTTTTTCCTGTACAGTCACTATGAGTTGAAAACTGCTCAACAGCAGTGGGCTATTACAAATCTTAAAGGACAGTTGTTAAGTGTCATCGAGTCGATGACTCATAGTGAACCTATGAGCCATAAATCTGAACCCTGCCCTATCCTGTGCCATCCTGACTATCTCTGACATACTAGAGCCAGTGTTAGAATCACTGTGTCAGTTCATCTAATAGAGGGTCTTCCCCTCCTTCATTGACCCTCCCACCTTTCCAGCATGATGTGCTTTTCCAAAGACTAGCCCTTCTGAACAACATGCCTAAAGTATGTGAGATGAAATTTTACTATACTTCACTCCAAAGAGCACATTGGCCCCATCTTTTCCAAGACATATTTGTTTGTCCTTTTGGCAGTCCATGAGCTATTAAGCACTTTCCCCCAACACCACAATTCAAAGGTATTGATTAGTCTTCTTGTTAATTGTTTAACTTACAGCTGCATAGCAGGTACGGAAGGTCAGGAAAAAGTTGAGACTTTTAATAAATTGTATGTAAGGAAAGAAAATCACCTAAGGAAAGGATATAGCTAGACAAGACATGTCTAATTATTGATAGTGGAGCATTACAACACTTAGAAACCTGGAGCAAGAAAGCAGTAAATGAGAGGCAGCCAGCAAAGAATACCAGCCCTGGAAACTAGGAGAATGAAATGTTTTATAAAGAAGAAAATTATCAACTTTGGCAACTAATGCTTTCATTTAAGAGGTATAAAAAGTGAAGATTGACATTATGTATAGCAATATGAAGGGATCTTAAAGGTTATATTTCACTGGCATGGTGATCACAAAATCCATATGTAATGAACTCAATAAATTGAGTTTTTTTTTATTGAGAAAAAACATATTGGGTGTACAAGGAGGTGATGGTTGGGGGCAGAAGGGTGAGGATGGGAAGGGATGCAGTTGCAGAGCTGCAGAAATTGGTTGGTGGGGGGAGCAGGTGAAGGAAATGAAAAGGATCCAGAGGGGACCAGATGCTACAGGAAAATGACAAGCATTTTCCAATGGTAATTAAATCAACTGTCTGATTGATTTGGGAACTGGATGCAGACTCTCTGGCTTCTTCATGCTGAACAGGGGCATTGATGTGAAGGGGGAAAGGGAGGACACTTTATCACCTTACTGGTGGTCTTGGGTTAAAGCTGCTTGCCTTCTTGTTCTGTTAGAAGATATTTTCCTGTCATTTTCTCCCCTCTGGACTGCAAAGTGTTTTCCCAGGTGGGTCCAGTGGGGATGGCTGGTTGAACCCAGAGGCTCCATCCTCCTTTACTTCTTTAGCTGGCAGTTGTATTTCCTTTTTGTCACTGGCACTGGGTTCAGGGTTAGGTCTGAAGTAAAACTCTGTGGTAAGGTTACCTATAGGAAAGGGAGCAAACCTAGAGAGATTAAACTTGTGAGTTACAAATAGAGGGGTTTTTGGGGTGTTGCTTTCAGGTTTACTGGGGGAGAGGGTAGCAGAAAGTAGCCTAGATAAAATCTCTGGATACCCTAGGCATTTTTTTCCTACCCAGGGGACAGATGGCACAATCCAGGGACTGAGAAGCTCACCCTGAAGGTCATGACGGCTCGCCCCGAGCCGAGGGCCGAAGACAGCCTGCCCCAGGCAGAGGGCCGTGATGGCTCACTCCGAGCTGAGGGCCGAGGACAGCTCACCCCGGGCAGAGGGCCGAGGACAGCCCGTCCCAAGCAGGGCAACATCCCCAATGGGCAGGCTGGTACACTCCCCCTCTAATTGCCCCCACCCCAATCTGGTCCCCTCACCTGACTGAGGACTGTGTGGCCAGGGACAGCGTCTCCAATTTCAGCACCCCCACTTCCCCCCCTAAGTGGTCATACTATAATTTGAAGTGGGTGTCACTGCTCTCTCCCTTTATAAGTGGCAAAGGGAACCTGAGAATTGTGAACAGGCTCCCACCATGTCTAAACATCTTTTGGCAGAAGCATTCAACAGATCAAAATATGTGGTGCATTTAGGATGTTGGGCCTCTTGGACATGCTGCCACTGTTGTCATCAAGTAGACAACTCACAGTGACTTTCAACAATCAATTGCATAGGTGATCATCTTCTCTGGTTTTCCAAGGAAACACAAACCTGTACGTGGCGGGCCGCCTGTCCCCCCATGGGCGGTGGGGCGCGCGCCCTATCTTCCGTGCGGGCGGCCTGCAGGCATGTACCACCGCCCAGTGCGGGTGACTGGCGGGCGCTCCCCATCTCCCGTGTATCATCTTCCACGTGTGTGGCTGGCAGGCACCTGTCATCTCATGTGTGGGCAGCCGGCGGGCACCTTCCCCCAGTGTGGGCGGCCAGCCAGTGCCCTTCATCTTGTGCGTGGGTAACCAGTGGGCGCGCGTCATCTCGTGCGACGGCAGATGGTGGGGATGGGTGCGCGCCATCCCCCAGCATGGGCGGCCAGTGAGCACACATCATCTCACGCGCATACGACTGGTGGGCGCTCGCCATCTCCCACACATCATCTCCCACGCGGGTGGATGGTGGGCGCATGTCATCTCGTGTGTGGGCAGCCGGCAGGCACCATCCCCCAGCACGGGTGGTTGGCGGGTGCCCATCATCTTTTGCGCGGGCAACCAGCGGGCGTGCGTCATCTCGAGTGCAGGCAGCTTGTGGGGGTGGGTGCGCGCCAGCCCCCGCGCAGGCAGCTGGCGGGCGCACGTCATCGCGCATGCGGACGACCTGCGGGCACGCGTCATCTCTCCGCAGGGAAGGCCAGCAGGCACGCACCATCTCCCACACGTGCAACTGGTGGCCGTGTGCCATCCCCCAGCGCGGGCAGCCGGTGGACGTGCGCCACCTCGCACGCGGATGGCTGGCGGGCGTGCGCCATTCCCCTGCGCAGGCGGCCACTGGACACGTGCCATCTTCTGTGCGGGTGGCTAGCGGGCTCAAGCCCTCTCCCGAGTGTCTTCTCCCACGAGGGCGGCTGGCAGGCGTGCGTCATCTCGTGTCCAAGCAGCAGGCGGGCACATATCATCCCCCAGGCGGCGACCGGCGGGTGCGCACCATCCCCCACCCGGGCAGCTGCTGGGTGAGTGTCATTTTCCATGTGGGTGGCCGGCGGGCGCAAGCCATCTCCCGCATGTCATCTCCCACACAGGCGGCTGGTAGTCGTGCTTCATCTCGTTCGCCGGGAAGCCAGTGGCCGCCCACTTCCCCTGATGCCGCCATTTTGGCTCCACGAATTCTCCCCAGAACCAGTCCACTTTGCCACAGTGTGGCAGCTCCGCTGCACCAGTCCTGGGGAGGCCCGGTGCCCACTCTCCATCCTGGGTGAGGGATTCCGTAGGTTCTGGCTGTGGGAGCTTCATGGAGCTGCGGCTGCGGTGAAGCGCGGTGTGGGCTCTGTGGGAGGGGGTTGGGAGCTGCATCACTCACCCATTCTTCCTTGCGAATCCTTGAATTCCTGCTGTTGAGCCTCAATCCTCACTGAAGACCAGTCATCAACTGTTTAACTGTTCAATTATCAATAAACAGAAGTCTGTAGCAGGCCATAGTGCTCCTGTTCCAAGTGGTCCGCTGCTCCTGCAGCTCACCACGTTGTCTCTGCCTCCGCCACCATCTTGAGTCTCAATAAATTGAGTTTTTAAAAAGCAAAGGCTGTATAGGCATTACTTTCAAAGACTTTGACTGCAAAGTGGAATCATACAATGATGGAGAATTTTTGTAACAAGAAAGACTTTTGTAATAGAAACTACTACACTATGTTTGTATTCTCATGAGAATTGTAGAGAAAGGAAGAAAAATAGATGTTGTAGGAGAAAAGGGGGACAGTTACAGAAACATTGTTTTTTAATTCATAAAAATGGTATGGATGGCAATGCACAGATTGGCAGAGACTGGCTTGAAGAGAAGAAGTAGTTATCTATTATAAAACTGGAAAGAAGGGAGAAGATATAGATATATATGCAAGTAGACTGAAATATGTGGAGTTAGAACTCTTTTCTGGTTGCCTTTCTAGTGAATTAAGAAGATACTCATCAGCTAGTGGGAGGAATGTGGGGGAAAAGTATTAGAGTTGAGGCAAGAGGGAGTCAAGTTAAATACTAGGAAAATTATTTAACCCTAGGGAAGTATAGTAGGTTGGCCAAGCAACACTGATGTTCCACATGTGGCTTATAGTCTGAAATCAATGCACTCATAAACCTTTTTCTTTTTTTCTACTCATGCTCTGAAACTGAAGTACAGGGAAACAATAGGTTGTTGTTGTTGTGTGCCATCCAATTGCCTGTGAGTCATACAATTGCTCTGAACTCTTTCCTACCCTGAGCCAATCTCACTGTCTTTGACACACCTTCCTCTATTACCTCAGTTACTGTGTCAATCCATCTCATCTAGGGTCTTATCCACCTCTCTGAGGTAGGTGGATTCAGTGACTGGGGTAATTGGGATGGGTGTATTGGAGACGGTGCGATTGGCACAGGACAGAGCAGAGTTTAGAGCTGCTATACATAGGGTCACTATGAGTCGCAAGCGACTCGATGGCACATAACAACAACAACAACATCCAGTAATCAGATGCCCTTGCATGAATCTTGATTTGATAGTTGACTGCAAAGAAAGTTAATATGGAAGACATTTCAGTTGTTAATACATATTGTGATGTGGCCTATAGGCTCTGGAATCTATAGCTGTGACTGTCTAGTAGCCTAGTTCTGTGTGTGTGTATGGTGAGATTCCCAGAATCTCAGTATAGAAATTGTTTCTTCATCACAGATGTCATCAATGAAATTATGTGTATGAAAGGAGAATAAAAACAATAGCAAAGATTCATGTGATCTTTGACTCTTCCAGGGCATCTCTCAAATTTCTGTTCTTTTGGCCCATAGAGCTGGATTATGCAAAGTAGAGAAGGGGGTTTGTCTTCTCAGATTATTTACTTAGCATACATATTGAACAAATATGGTGAAAGGAAAGTATATAACCCTGGCACACACCCTTCTTAATGTTAAACCATGGTTCTTTTTGAACTATTGACTCTTGGTCCATGTACAGGTTATACAAGAGTAGAATTAAGTTGTTCTCATTCCTCAAAATGTTATCTATAATTTGTTATAATCCAAACAGTCAAATTCCCTTGCATAGTTAATAAAACACAGGTAAATATCTTTACAGTATTCCCTTCTGTCAGCCAAGTTCTATCTGATATCCTTTGTTTTCCTCTTCTGAATCCAGCTTGAATTTCTAGCAATTTGCTTGATATACTACTGCAGCCAATTTTTAATTATATTCAGAAACTATTACTTGTATGTGATATTAATGATATTTACTCAATAATTTCTATGTTATATTGGATAATTTTTTCTCTTTGAAATGGGTACATATATAGATCTCTTCCAGTCATTTGTCCATGTGGCTGACTTCCTAATTCCTTGACATAGACAAGTGAGTACTTGCAGCATTGCTGCTATTTGTCGAAAGATCTCAATTACTATTTTGTCACTTCCTAAAGTCTTGCTTTTTTGTGTTTTATTTTTATAATGCCTTTAGTGCAGCTTTATGTTCTTTCTTCATTGCCATTGGTTCCTGGTTATGGATTACCTCCCGAAATACTTAAAAGTCAATTATTTTAGTAAAGCGACTCTATATTCCTTCTATCATCTTTTGATACTTTCTATGTCATGCATCTCCTCTACATCCTTCATTACACTGCCTATCTGTCCACTGATAAGAATCTTTGTTTTCTTGACATTGAGATGCAATCCATACTGAAGGTTGCATTCCTTGATCTTCTGTAACAAGTGTCTCAAGTCTTCCTCACTTTCATCAAGCAAGGTGTGTCGTGTTGTCTGTATAATACAGGGGTTATTGATGTGTCTCCCTCCAATCCTGATGCCACGCTTCTCTTCATAAAGTCCAGATTCTTGGATAATTTGCTCGGCATACAGATTGAATAGGTATGGAGAGAGAATAAAACCCTGATGCACTCCCTTCTTAATTCTAAACCATGCAGTTTATCTGCTCTGCACAACAGCCTCCTGGTCCAGATATAGGTTCCACAGAAGCACAAATAAGTGCTCTGAGATTCTCATTCTTGTTATGTTCCACACAGTGAAATGCCTTTGCATAGTCAATAAAGCACAAATAGACATTCTTCTGGTATGTACTTTCAGCCAGGATCCATCTGACATCAGCAATGATATCCGTGGTGCCATGGCCTCGTCTAAATCCTTTTTGAACTCAAGGTCAAGAAAACAGACCTATAGGCAGTGTCATGATGGATGGAGAGGAGACTGAAACTGTCAACAGCTTCATCTTGCTTGGATCCACAATTAACAACATTGGTACCAGCAGCCATTGCACTGGGCAAATCTGCAGTTAGAGATCTCTCCAAATTACTGAGTAGTTATAGCGTCAATCTGAGGATATTTTGTGCATCTGATTCAGGCCACAGTCTTTCCTATCACTTGATATTCATCTGAGAGCTGAACAATTAATAAGGATGACAGAAAGGATTGACACCTCTGATCTGTGGTTTTGGAGAAGAGCCCTGAACATCCCATATATGACCAAGAGAACAAACAGATATATCTTGGAGAGGGTGCAGCCAGAGTTCTCTTTGGAGGCACGAATGATGAGGCTTTGCCATGTACTTTGGACATGCTGCTAGGAGGTACTATTCCTTGGAGAAGAACATGGTGCTGAGAAAGGTAGAGGGCAGGTGAAGGAAAGGAAGACTTTCAACTATGTGGATTGACACAGTGACTGCTGCAATGGGCTCTTGTGTGTCAGGAAGTGTGAGGATGGCACAGGCTAGAACAGGATTCAGAGCTTTTGTTGATAGGATCACCATGAATCATACTCAACAGCATCTAACAACAACAACAACAACAACAACAACATGTCATTAATGGAACTCTGATGGTAAGAAAACACACTGTCAACTCAAGCGTACCAGCTTCAAATTTACCATCTGCTCTGTGGGAGAAAGGTGAACAGTTGCCTCCTGTGTGATTTACTACCTTTAAAAGGAGTCAGTTCCAACTCGAAGGTACATAATAACAGCATGTTAATAGGGAGTTCTGGTGGCCTTGTGAATGGAGTTGCACTGCCAACTTCAAGGCCCAACTGCTCCATAGGAGAAAGATGGAAAATCTCCTGTGCAATTTACTTCCTCTGAAAATGAGCTGGAGGCTCACCTTTGAATAGTTTCTGACCTAGTGGTACCAAACTACATGTCATTAATAACAGATGTAAGATTTTAAATATGTTGACAATTTTCTTTCCAAAACATAT
>NW_006400218.1:231333-253901 GCF_000299155.1 Elephantulus edwardii | reverse complement strand
TGATTTTTTTATGTTAATATCAACAATATACTTGCAAAGAGCAAAACCTTGAAAAAAATGTGTCCTAGCTGTGTGGGTACCTTTTGTGTGTGCTTTTGTCTAGTCTTATTATCTATCATTTGAAAACTATAAACTGTCTTTATGACCCTCTTGTTATTTGTCACATGATTGTGAATTTTAATAAGTTTCTTAGAAAGTCAAATCTGTACAAATGCTATGTCTCCTCAGAGTAACCTTCCCTGGCCCTTCTCTCTGAATTAGCTCCTAGTCTTTTTCCTCATCCTGCTTTATTGCTTGCTATAATACTTTTAGTCACTTGACATTATATGATATTATAGCATATTCCACTTGATCACAGTCATATCTATTTCTAAACATTTTATAAGTATTTCTTTTCTGTCTTCTTTACTGCGATCATCTTCATGAGGTAAGTTCTTATATACTTCTCTATCCCCAGTACCTCAAACAGTGCCAGGCGCTCAGGAAGTACACAATAAATATCTATTAAATGAATCAATGAATACATTAATAATATTGGGTTGTTGAGGTTTCTTTAGAGAAAGAAATAAGACAACTTATAAATAAGGCAGTAGTTGGTATTCAACCAATGACAGCTGTGTTTTGTGATAGGAAAATAATGTTCTCTTTATGACAAATAATTGAGAAAGCAGTGTCTGTATATGCAATGCTTCCATAAAATGTTTTTCAGCTTTCTGCTACAGTGCTGGAAGGTGAGTATTTGCATTGTAGATTCCTTGATTCTCTTTGAATCTGCCAGGTGTCCTCCCATTTGACCTCCTTGTATCTTAAATTTCCTTTGTTAGCTAGCCAATCTACTCTTGTCTGTTTCTATAGGCTTCTAAGTTTAGAGACGACAACTAGCTAGGTTGAGTCAAACTGCTGAAATAAGAGCAAAACAAGTATAGTAAATCCTGCCAGGACATTACAGACCCCAGAATCAGGGATAGGTTGAACCTGCCATGACTGGTAAAGTGGATCTAGTCATGAGATTTAATTGTTCGGGGAATTAGGAACCAGGAATGGCATAAGACAATCTCTTATTGTCTTCCTAACAACCTAGATTTCACAAAGTTTTACCTCTGTTTCCTCAGTAACAACCACCATGAATAAAACAGCCAGACACCATTTTACATGTTGCAGACTCTAGATTTCTTCAAAGAACTTCTGAAGCATATTTCCTGAGAGTTCTAAAGTAACCCCACACTGGGTTCTTAGTAACTAGATAATGACTCCCTTGGATTAGGGCAACTGTCTACATTTCACATGAGCCTTTCCAATGTCATTGGTGTAAAACATTTTCTCCCCTCAGTTCAGAAGGACCATTTAAGTTGGGAATGAGATAAAGCCAAATTTTGTGTGAAGAAAAGTTCCCTCTCTTGGAAAATTTAATATATTATGCCAACCAACTTTAAAATGTTTTTTTTTCTTGACACAATAATTTATATTATAGAAACATAAAATAAACCAATTACCTGAACTAAAAAACAGCTTATTGCTTTTAAAACAACCTACCTAACCAACATTTGAAGGATGGTTTAATTTACAATGAAACTTATCCAACAATTATACGATTGCAAGGAACCACCACTCATCCATTGGTTGACATACAATGAGGGCTTATGTGCTGTTATGATGCTGCAGGCTGTGCCACCCACCACTATTTAAAATCCACGGTGGACATGTTTCAGTGGAGCTCCCAGATTAAGAAGCAGGACTGGCCATCCACTTCTTATGAATAACTGAAGAATACTGTTGAATATAGTGCCGGAAGATGAGCCATCATGTTTTAACTAGCTAAAAATACAACTGGGAAAGAGCTGCCTCTTCAAAGTAGATTCTTTCTTAATGACACAGATAGAATAAAGCTTTTATCCAATTAAAGACCCCATGTGTTAAAGTGGCAGGATTTTAAATGAGGAGTAGCATCTGTAAAGATCCATCGTTGTCGTTGTTATGTACCATCAAGCTATAACTGACCCATGGTGGATCCTTCATTGGGTTTTCAGAGGCAGTTAATTGAATAAGAGAAGATTGCCCATCTTTCTCCTGTAGAGGAGCTATTGGAGTCAAACCAGGTGGTTTTAGGTTGGCAATGCAACCCCTTACCACTAAGCTATCAGAGCTCCCTTAGTAAAGACCCATTGCTGTTGTTGTTGTTGTTGTGTGCTGTCGAATCGCTTGCGACTCATAGCGACCCTATGTACAATAGCCCTAAACTCTGCTCTGTCCTGTGCCAATAGCACTGTCTCTGATACACCCATCCCGATTACCCCAGTCCCTGAATCAATCCACCTCATAGAGGGCCTTCCCCTCCTGTGCTGTCCCTCCACTCTACCAAGCATGATGTCCCTCTCCAAGGACTGATCCCTCCTTACAACATGTCCAAAGTATGTTAGACAGAGCCTCAGAATCCTTGCCTCCAAGGAGTTGCCCAGTTTGACCCTTTCCAGGATGAATCTGTTTATTTTCCTAGCAGTCCATGGTACCCTCAATACTCTTCTCCAGCACCACAGCTCAAAGACATAAATTCTCCTTCTATCCTTCTTAGTCATTGTCCAACTCTCTGATGCATAACAAGTGACTGCAAAGACCATGGCCTGTATCAGACGCACCTTAGTCTCTGGAGAGACACCATTGGGAAAAGGCATGTACAAGTATGACTATAGAAAAAGGAAAAGTTTTCAAAAATGAATTAAAAAGCATAAATATTGAGAGCCTAGGCAGTAGTGAAATGAGATGGGCTGGCATTGATATGATCTTCTATGCCAGATCATTTCAACCAGATCAGTTTCTTAGGAATTGATGGAATACCAGTTTACATGTTTCAGTAAACAGATGAAGTCTTGGAGGTGCTTGTTGGTATATGCCAGGGAATTTGGAAGGCAGCTACCCAGCCAACTGACTGGAAAAGAGCCAATTTGTTATCATTTTTTTAAATGGTGACTGAATATACAGAAAGTATAAGTTATCAAATGTTGTTCTTGGGTACCCTAGAGTTGGAACAGACTCATAACTCACCCTCTGACAGGTTTTCAGAGGCAGTTAATAGCACAGTAGGAGATTATCCATCCTTCTTCCGTGTAGTATATGGTGGATTTGAACCACCTGCTTTTGTGATTGCAGTACAGCTTCATGCCACTATCATATGCAAGTAAAATCTTACTGAAGATTATTTCAAAATAGCTGAAACAGTACATTGACAACGAACTAACAGAAATTCAAGCTGGATTCAGAAGAGGTTGTGGCAAGACGACTAACATTGCTGGCATCAGATGGCTCTTGACTGAAAATAGAGAACACCAGAAAGAGTTTTAATTGTGTTTTATTGATTATACAAAAGTATTTGACTGTGTGGGTCATAGAAAATGATGGCTAATACTGAGGATAATTGAAATACCATTATACTTAATTTATACCTAGTCAATCTGTATGCTTATCAAATCATTTGCAATACTGGAATACATGAAAAAGAATGTGACATCAGGGCTACAGGAAGATTTGTCAACAAGCTATCTTATGCAAATAGCACAGTGTTCCTTGAAGAAGGTTGATGCACTTGCTGCAGAAAAACATAGACTACAGCCCTTAGTATAAATTGTTGTTGTTGTTGTTATATGTTGTCGAGTCACCTGCAACTTATTGTAACCCTATGGACAACAGCTCTCAATCCTCCCCTGTCCCAAGCCAGTCTCACTGACACCAACACACATACCCTCATTGCCCTAGCTATTCTATCAGTCCGTCTCATCCAGGATGTTCCTCTTCTGCGCTGTCCCTCTACTCTTCCAAGCATGATGTCCTTCTCCAAAGATTGGTTCCTCTTGACCACGTGCCCAAAGTATGTGAGATGGAACTTCAAAATCCTAGCCTTCAAGGAAAACTTGGTTTTTCCCACTCCAAGACGGACCTATTTGCTTTCTAGGTGGTCCATGGTATGTTCAACACTCTTCTTCAGCACCACAACTCAAAGGCATCGATTCTTCTGTCATCCTTAGTCATTGTCCAGCTCTCTGATGCATAGCGCACCTTAGGCTCTAGATTGACATGGTTGCTTCTCAGTACTCTGGACAGGCCCCTAACAACAACAGATTTACCTAATGCAATTAATCTTTTGATATTCTGACTGCTGATGTTAAGCGTGTTGATTGTGGAGCCGAGCAAGCTATAATTGTTAACAACCTCAATCTCTTCTCCATTCATCGTGGTGCTGCCAGTTGGCTCAGGTGATAAGTTTCAATCCATATTGAAGACCACAGTCCCTGACCTTCTGCCGCAAGTGTTTCAGGTCCTCCAGTTTCAACAAGCAAGGTTGTATCATCTGCATATCATAGGTTGTTGATGAGTCTTCCTCCAGTTCTGATGCCACATTCCTCCTCATAAAGCCCAGCCTCCCGAATGATCTGTTCTGCGTCTAGATTGAAAAGGTATGGAGACAGGATGCATCTCTGATACACTCCCTTTCTGATTTTGAACCATGTAATATTTCCCTGCCCTATTCTTAGGACTGCTTCTGATCCAATTATAGCTTTCACATAAGCACAATCAAGTATTCTGGGATTCCTGTCCTCCTCAAGGTTAACCACAATTTATTGTGAGCCACAAAATCTAATGCCTTTGCATAATCAATGAAACACAGATAGATATCCCTCTAGTACTCTTTGCATTCTGCCAAGATTACATCTTAATATCAAGAAAACCAAAATCCTCACCACTAGACTAATAGGTAACATCATGATAGATGGAGAAAAGATTGAATTGTTAATTCATCCAGTTAAAGTTCTTCCTCTCTTTCTCTGACCCTCCACCTTTCTCTATATGATGTCTTTTCCCAAGTACTAACCTCTTCTGACAACATGCCCAAATTATATGAGACAAAGTTTCACTATCCTTGCCTCTAAGGAGTACTCTAGTTGCAACACTTCCGCAGCAGACTTGTTTGGTTTTTGTCAGTTCATGGGATATTCCATAATCTTCTCCTACACCACAATTCAAAGGCATTGATTCCTTTTCTGTCATCATAACTCACTGTCCATATATCAGGTGCATAGGAAGAAAATGAAAATACCAATATTATGATTTAGATAAGGTATGCCTCAGTCTTTAAACTGACATCATTGCTCTTTAGCACTTTGGAGATCCTTGACAGTGGATATTTCTTATTGCAACATATATTTTGATTGTTGACTGCTGTTACTAAGGGTGTTCATTGTGGACTCAAGCAAAATGTATGGGTTATAGTGTTTCATTCATCTATATTGGTTTGTATACATTCATATGGATTGTATTTTATATAATTAATATAATTTGTTACAGTGAGTCAATACCAATTAATTATTATTAACTAAAGTCATAGTTTACATTAGAACAACACAACAGGCTACAGACTCCACCAGCAGAGCACCTCCAGTGAGGCCACATTGTTGTTGCTAGGTGCCATTTAGTAGAGTACGAATCACAGCGACCCTATGCACGAGATTTGAACCCGGACTTACACAGTGACTGTGGCAATGGGCTCCAGAGTGTCAAAGATGAAGAGGTGACACAGTCACTGTGTAAGTCCGTTTCATGGAGGATCTTCCTCCCTTTCACTGACCCTCCACCTTCCAAGCACAATGTCCTTATCCAAGGAATAACTCCTAGGAACTTGTCCAAAATATGAGAGCTTCATCATCCTTGGCTCCAAGGAGCACTCTGGCTATACTTTTTTCCAAAATATATCTATCTGTTCTTTTAACAGTCCATGGGGCACTCAGTGTGCTTCTCTAGCACCAAAGTTCGACTTCACTCTGTGCTTTATAGGTGGCCGAGTGGTACAGGACTACACTGTCAACCCAAGGATGTGATGGTAGGTTTGAATCTACCAGTAGCTCCTTGGGAGAAATCAGGCAATCTCCGCCTGTGCCATTTACTGCCTCTTAAAAGGATCATCTAAGAGTTGGTTCTAACTTAACAGTATATAACAACAACATAATGTCATATATCCACCACTGAAGGATCATACAGAATATTTTCACCACTTATACTTCCTTGTTTATTTATCCTTCTCTTTCTGTTTCTCGATGGAAAAGGTTTCACATGAGCAAAATCAAGTGTTCTGGAATTCCCATTCTTCTGCTAGTTAGCCACCCGATCATGTGATCGAATGTCTTAGTATAGTCAATAAAACACAAGTAAACATCTTTCTGATGTTCTTTGCTTTCAGCCAAGATCCAGCCAACGACTATCAGCAATGATGTCCCTCATTCCACAGCCTCTTCTGAATCTAGTTCAAATTGTTGCCAGTTTATTGTCAATGTATTGCTTGAAGCATTTTTTTTAAAAAAAAATTATATTCTTCAAGGTTTTACTTGTGTGTGTAATAGTGATATCCAGTAATTTTCACATTTTACTGGATCACCTTTTTTGAAATAGGAACAAACATGTATCTTTCCCAGTCAGTAGATCAGGTAGCTGGCTTCCCAATTTCTTAGTATAGGCAAGGGAGCCCGTTTTTTGAAATATATCAACTGGTATTCCATCCATTCCTAGGGCTTTATTTTTCGATGCCTTCAGTACAGCTGGGACTTCTTCCTTCATGACATTGGTTCTTGATTGCATACCACTTCCTGAAATGTTTCATTGTTGGCCAATTCTTCATGGTTAAGCAACTCTGTTTATTCCTTCCATTTTCCTTTTTTCCCTTCTTTTATAAGTTTTTATTAGTTTTTATTCATTATGAAATAAAATTTTTCTTTTATACTGGTTTGCTTACAAAGTTCATACATATTCTGTTTTCACACCAGATCTTTTCCATTTCCTTTAACCACTCCTCCCTCTACTCATCAAATTTTGTGACCCTATGGTTGGCCCCTCTGCCCATCCTCACCTCTCTGCTCCTAATCTCCCCACCTTGGATTTTCATACATGTTTTACTAGTTATGTTTATATTTCCACAATAATGGTCTTATACAGTATTTGTCCTTATAGGACTGAGTTATTTCACTTAGCATAATGCTCTCCAGATTCTCCAAGTTAGGTAGTGGTTTTAAAAATCATTGCTCCTGCATGCTGCATATTATTCTATCATATGAATGTGCCACAGTGTCTCAGTCCATTCAATTGTAGTTGGACATTTGGGCTTTTTTCATGTTCTTGTAATCCTTTCATCCTTCTTCATACATCCATCCTTTTTCATTCAATGTTTTCTATATTTGTTTATCAGTTCATCCATTGAAAAATATTTCAATTCCTCCTATATTTGGCAACTATTATTCAAGTCCAGGTTTTTGTGTAGATGTAAGTTTTTAAGGACAACATCTCTCAAGATGGATTGAAGCTCAACATCAAGAAAACAAAGATTCTTACCACTGGGCCAACTAGCTGCATCAGGATAGAAAGTAAAGAGATTGAGATTGTTAACAGCTTGGCCTGCTTCAGAGTGTCAAGGACTGCAGCCTACAATATGGATTGAGGCTCAATGTCAAGAAGACAAACATTCTCACCACTGGACCAATTGGCAGCATCAGGATGGATGGTGAAGAGATTGAGATTGTACACAGCTTTAGTTTGCTTGGCTCTGTAGTCAACAGTCTTGGCACCAGCAGCCAGGAAATTAAAAGGCGCATTGCCATGGGAAAGTCTGCTGTTAGGGACCTCTCCAAAGTACTGAAGAGTAATGGTGTCTCTCTGGAGACTAAGGTGTGTCTGATACAGGCCATGGTCTTCGCAATCACTTGTTATGTATCAGAGAGTTGGACAATGACCAAGAAGGATAGAAGGAGAATTGATGCTTTTGAACTGTGGTGCTGGAGAAGAGTATTGAGAATACCATGGACTGCTAGGAAAACAAACAGATTTGTCCTGGAAAGGGTTAAACCGTGTGGCTCCTTGGCGGCAAGGATTCTGAGGCTCCGTCTAACATACTTTGGACATGTTGTGAGGAGAGACCGGTCCTTGGAGAAGGACATCATGCTTGGGAGGGTGGAGGGACGGCGCAGGAGAGGAAGGTCCTCTATGAGGTGGATTGATTTGGTGACTGGGATAATTGGGATGGGAGTGGCAGAGACAGATCAAGGACTGCAGCCTTTAATATCCATCATGATGGATAGTGAAGAGATTGGGATTGTTAACAGCTCTAATTTGCTTGGCTCCACAGTCAACACTCTTGGTACCAGCAGCCAGGGAATCAGGAGACAAATTAATTGTATTGGGAAAGTCAGCTGTCAAGAATCTCCACAGAGTACTGAAGAAGAATGATGTCAGTCTGGAGACTAAGATGCACCTGATCCAGGCCATAGTCTTTGCAATTGCTTCCTATGCATCAGAGAGCTGGACAATGACTAGAGGTGATGAAAGAAGAATTGATGCCTTTGAGTTGTGGTGCTGAAGGAAAGTGTTAAATATATACCATGGACTGCTAGGAGAACATACAGTTTCATCCTGGAGAGAGTAATACCAGGCTGCTCCTTGGAGGCAAGTCTTCATTTGACCTACTTTGGCCTTGTTGCAAGGAGGGATCAGTCCTTGGAAACGAACATCATGCTAGGAAGGGTAGAGGGCTGGAGAAAGAGAGGGAGACCGTCAATGAGATGAATCCTGTTCCCATTTACTAATACAATAGCTATATTGTCCTTTCGTCGATTCTTCCAAAGTTGATCCTCCCTTGTTCTGAATATTAATTGACTATATTGTATCTTGTATCTTGTGTATTGTATCTCTACTATCTTGATCCCCTTATCCTGCCAGTAACCCTCCTATTTTCATGGTAACGATTATATGTGGTGTATGTCCTTTTGTGACTATGTAACTTCGATCAGCATTATGTTCTCTAGCCTCACCCATGTTGCATATTATTCTTGGTATAGTTTGTTCTTTAGTGCTGAGTATTACTACATTGTTTGAATGTACCACAAATTGGGGTCTTTGGCTTGAGCAATGGTATGATCTGACTTTTGTTTCAACAAAGTCGCTTTAGTTGCGATGTGGAGAGTATATCTATAGGAGGCAAGGGCAGGATTAGAGAGGCTAGTTAGAACATTATGCAGTCCATTATGTGACTTCGTCATACCAGGGTAATATCTGCAGAATTGCCTAGACATTTTCACATCTAGACAAATTCTGTAGGCAGATGGATTGTATGATATATGTACAGTAGTGTGCTGATGTTTAATAACAAGCTGGAGTATGTGCCCTTATTCGTAGTGTTTGGTGATTTCCGACCATCTCTGATTTAAACTGTCCAATGTAACATTACCAAATGAAGAGTTGAGAAAGAATGTGCACAAATAATCTTCCATGTCAGTTTTATCTAAGTCTAGGATATTATTGTCTCTTCTCTAAGAGATATCGCCATCCAAGAGGAGATGTCAAATAGGCAGTAAGAGGTATGATTTTTAAAGTTCATGATACATTTGTTATTGAAATATAGATATGAAAGTCAAAAGCATGTAGATAGTATTAAAAACTATGAAATTCAGTGAAGGTAATAAAGGCATGAATGTAATGAGAAGAGATGACACTCAAGGACTAAGGTCTGGTCAGTGTGATGTTCAGAGGTGTAGAAGATGAAAAATAATCAGCAGGGGTAACAGAAAGAAACAAAAAACAAAACAACCAGGGACTTAGACGTCCTGGAAGCCAAATGAAAAGTATTTCACTTGGGCAGATCAGGATAGAGAGGGTAGAAATAAAGATACATTGTGTGAAATGCTACTGTTAGGTTAAGAACGATCAACATTGAAAATTGATCATCAGGAAAACAACATAGAGCCTGGATTTTGGAAGGTTTTTGTTAGTTGGTCTTTCTTTCTTTCTTTCTTTCTTTCTTTCTTTCTTTCTTTCTTTCTTTCTTTCTTTCTTTCTTTCTTTCTTTCTTTTTTTCTTCTTTTATTCATTCCTTCTGGAGAGAGGATGAAAGGCACCCAAGCGTCAAGGACTCTCCTTCATAGGGTCGCTATGACTTGCCTGCGACTCGACGGCACTTAACAACAACAGCATTCAGTCCTTTTAAAATCTCTACGTGTGTGTGTATTTATACTGGTTTATTTGCAAAGTTTGAATATATTGTTTTTCACACTGGATCTTTCCTATTTTCTTCAACCCTAACCCCCCCATCAAATTGTGTAACTCTATGATTAAACAGAAATTAGCAATAGTTCAGTCTATTTTTTTTTTAAATCAATCAATCATAGGTTGGGTTTTTTTTAATTACTAGACTGAATATTACTAAACTCTTCATTAGAAGGTTTGGTTAGAGCTTTTGTTTATACGATCTTTTATTTTAACAAAATAACTTTGGTTGCCATATAGAGAATATCTTACTAAGAGGCAAGGGCAGAATCTAAAAGATGAACTTGTCCATCATATGATTTGGACAAATCATCTGCTTCTATATGACACATTATTAATTTGTTTTGTTTTGTGGTGAGGGCATTACCTTAGCTGACCTCCCAGTCCCTAACTATCTTTATTTCCTATGCTATATAACCTGCAAGCATACTTATCTCATAGTGGTAAGAATGAACTTACTTCCAACATCTCAAACTGTATTCATCATTGCTGTTATTGTTCTGGCTGTCATGTCTATTCCCAGTCATACTAAGCATATAGGATAGAGTAGATTTGCCCCATATTGTTTTTAAGGCTGTATTCATTATAGGAGTAGGTCACTAGGTTTTTCTCTGCAGAGTGGCCAGTGGTTCAATCTGCCATCCTTTCAATTAGCAACCTAGATATTTAATCATTGCACCACCATGGGTCCTTGCTATGTTCAAGACTACCTTAAAACTTGACCAAACATAGACCCTGTCTCAGGTTCATAGCCCAGATAACAGAGGGGCCCAATGTTTTAGAAAGACTTCTTTGAAAATTTACATGTTCCTTTCTGGCAGATGAAAGTGACTGGTTCCAGCAGTATCTACTGGAAAGGATCTCCCTGGCTCATAATAATGACAGACATTTCTTCTCTCTCATTCTTTCCAGGAGTCCCTTGCTTATCTTCTCCATTGGTGGAAGTATATAGTAGGAAGTTCTGTGTTTAAGATTGAAATAAATCACGTTAGAAATGTGATAATTATGGACT
Source organism: Elephantulus edwardii (assembly GCF_000299155.1). NCBI lineage: Eukaryota > Metazoa > Chordata > Mammalia > Macroscelidea > Macroscelididae > Elephantulus > Elephantulus edwardii. The sequence goes on along the minus strand of NW_006400218.1, from coordinate 242,821 downwards.
AATGATTTCAAGAAAAAAGTATGATTGGAATATGTGTAGTTTTACATTTGCAATATACAATTCTTAAAAGTAAATTTATCATGACCAGAAAACAATTTATTGTTCACTATTTGCCAAATACTTTGGGTAAGATTTGCACTTATGGTAATCATGACAACCTCTGACAGAGGAAACCAGTATTCACAGGCAACATGAAAGAGATGCAACATGATGAGTTTTATGTAACTAACCACTATTACAATAAACAGTATCAGAACTACAGAGGCAAGAATATCATTGTTATTTTCAATACAAAGAGTTACAAAGGGCCATGGTGTTGTAATAACAGTGTTATTACTTTTTTCTTGTAGTGGAAGATATGACATGTATCCAGGATTGGCACTTTTGAAAATAAACAACATGAAAGGATAGCTCCTGGACCTGAAAACTAAGAGATGGTGCCAACATATTATGAAGAATCTTTATGTACTCTGAATGGACAACAAACAGTTATGTAAGTTCCTCTTGTTTACTCATAAGTCTAAATATTCATTAATAAATCAAATGAGCATGTGAATTTTGTCATATATTTTGAAATCAAATTGTTTTTACAAATAGTAGCCCTGTAAAAAAACATTGTTGTGGGGCTCCACATGCCCTTGGGGAGACTGTGACTGTATTTGTCCTTGGTACATTTCCTTTGCCAGCCCATCTTAAATTGGAAAATGTTATGACTCATGATGTGAACTTAGTTTTGGATCTATTCACTTTTCTTGAACCTTCTAAGATAGGAACATCTAGCTTCTTTCACATCACTTCCTAATGTCATCTATTAGGCAACTCTAGTTCAGTGAGTGGGCTCCACTTTGATAGTACCTGACAACAACAAGAGTTCCTAAGAAAATCCTGTTTCAATTAAGGTATGATTATCTTAGGCCTTTTAAAATCAAAACACATTTACTAATTATCCTCTTGTGTAGAAGAAATTATTTTGGGGAGTTTTAATTTGTGGAATGCGTTATATAATTATTTTCAAGTCTACCAAATAATGATGCTAATCACAGCATAGGACTGGAAACAAATATGATGGTTAATTTTATGTGTTAGCTTGAGGCTTTGGTGCTCAACAGTTTGGTCAAGCACTGGTCTAGGTGTTGTTATGAAGTATTTAACTTAGTAATAAGATTAAAGTAAGTTGGTCTAAGTAAAGCAGATTACCCTTCATACTCTCTGTAGGCTTCATTCAATCATCCAAAAGCTTTAAGTTCAAATCTAGACGTTTTCTGTGAACAGATTTGGCTTCCAGACTAAAAAGAAATATCCTCCTAGAAATTCTCTCTTCCACCATCTGACCTCTCAAATTAGGGTACAAGATTGCTCAAATTTCCAGTATTTTACTTGACTTGCAGAATTTGGATTTGCCAGCCCCTACAGGGGTGTGTGTGTGTGTGTGTGTGTGTGTGTGTGTGTGTGTGTGTGTGTTTTCAAGAGGAGTCTGAGTGTCAGTGTCTCTCCATGGTGCTATCCACTTAAAACACAACTGTTGTTGTTGTTATGTGCCATCAAGTCACTTGCTACTCATAGCGACCCAATGTACAACAGCCCTAAACTCTGCTCTGTCCTGTGCCAATTGCACTGTCTCAGATACACCCATCCCAATTACCCCAGTCACTGAATAAATCCACCTCATAGAGGGCCTTCCCCTCCTGCGCCTTTCCTCTTCCCTCCCAAGAATGATGTCCCTCTCCAAGGACCGGTCCCTCCTTACAACATGTCCAAAGTATGTTAGACGGAGCCTCAGAATCCTTGCCTCCAAGGAGCTGCCTAGTTTAACCCTTTCCAGGATAAATCTGTTTGTTTTCCTAGCAGTCCATGGTACCCTCAATACTCTTCTCTGGCACCACAGCTCAAAGGCATCAATTCTCCTTCTGTCCTCCTTAGTCATTGTCCAACCTCTGATGTATAACAAATGACTGCAAAGATCATGGCCCACATCAGATGCACCTTAGTCTCCAGAGAGACACCATTGCTCTTCGGTACTTTGGAAAGGTCCTTAACAGCAGACTTTCCCATAATAATACGTCTTTTAATTTCCTGGCTAATTGTTCCAAGAGTGTTGACTGTGGAGCCAAGTAGACTAAAGTTGTTAACAATCTCAATCTCTTCACCATCCATCCAATTGGTTTAGTGGTGAGAATCTTTGTCTTCTTGACATTGAGCCTCAATCCATATTGGAGGCTGCGGTCCTTGACCCTCTGCAACAAGTGCTTCAGGTCCTCCTCAGTTTCAGCAAGCAGGGTTGTGTCATCTGCATAATCCAGATTGTTGATAGATCGTCCACCAATCCTGACACCACGTTTCTCCTCATAGAGCCCAGCTTCCCAGATAATCTGTTCTGCATACAGGTTGAAAAGGTTTGGAGACAGGACACAGCCCTGGCATACGCCCTTCCCAATTTTGAACCATACCGTGTTTCCCTGCTCTGTTCTGACGACTGCCTCTTGGTCCAAATATAGGTTTCACATTAGCACGATCAAGTGTTTTGGGATTCTCATTCTTCTCAGAGTCAGCCACAGTTTGTTGTGATCCACACAGTCAAACGCCTTTGCATAGTCAATCAAACACAGATATACATTCCTCTGGTATTCCCTGCTTTCAGCTAAGATCCGTCTAACATTAGCTACAATATCCCTAGTACCACGACCCCTTCTAAACCCAGCCTGGACTTCTGCCAGTTCTCTACTGATGTGCTGTTCCAGTTGTTTTTGGATAATCCTCAGTAGAATCTTACTTGCATGTGAAATCAATGATACTGTTCTATAGTTTCCACACTCTGTTGGGTCACCCTTCTTTGGGATGGGAACAAATATAGATCTCTTCCAGTCAGTTGGACAAGTGATAGTTCTCCACATTTCTTGGTACAATTACTAATAAAAAAATTGGTGGTTCAAATCATACAGAGGCGTCTTAAAAGTAAGACCTGAAAATGCATTTCAAAAGGTCACAGCCCTGAAAAGTCTTTGGAGCTCAGGTCTACTCTGAAATACCTGGATTGCCTTAAGTCAGAATCTACTCAATGGCAATTGTTTTGTTTATTCATTTGCTCTTGCTTAATTCTCCCCACCTTGAATACAGACTCACTTTAATGACTCACTTCTATTGACTATGAAGGGCTAGAAGAGTTGCTGTTTGACTTTTGATATTAAGTTATTAAAGTGAATACAAATTCCATTTGACTCACTCTCTGGAAAACCTTATCTTTGAAACCCATTTACTATATTTAAAAAGTATTTGTTATTGATTTGTGTATAGATTTCATATGCATTGTATTTCACCATATTTGTTTTGAAGTCCAGGAGAGATCACATGTGGTATTTCTGCTAACAGTGTGAACTGAGGTCCTGGTTATCATCTAACATTAAACTAATAGACATATGAGAGAGCAGGCTATATATGGTTCTAGTGCTGTATCTCTTATCTCATGATCTTTACAAGCCTCAGTTAATGTTAATAGGACTAGGGTCAAACTGTTCTGATCAAGTTCTTAAGCCAAATTTTTCTTATTGATTTAAGTCACTGTAAAATTTATATAGGGGCAACAATGTACTTCCTCATTTAAATTCACAAATGGGGAGGAGACTAATTATTAGTATTAACCCAAGACTGATTGTTGAGAAGCAGAAAACAGACATACTTCCTCTCTCCATTTTTTTTAACCAACTCATATACCAGCTGTCTGTCCCACTGCACTCTGTGCACTTATTGTAGGTTCAATAATTTATTCTTATAGCCACACAGACAAAATTCACGATTATGTGGCTTATTAGGGAAGTAGTGGGTTACAATCAAGAAACGGAAATGACTAAAGGTACAGTTCTTTGATCAGGAAAAGCACTTCTCAACTGTACACATGGGAAGGCTTATATCTGGTTCTGAGCCCCTTGACACCTTAGCCCTTCCAGGCTTCTTGAATGGCATGACTTCTGCCTTTCTTGGGCTAGTATTGCAAAGCTCTTTAACTCTGCCAACAAGTGCCCAAAGGCACCTCAATACACCTTTGAGTCTTAGCTCAAAAGCACTAAGCTTTCTATCTGAAGATTGGAGTGTCTAACTCTGCGGGGTGCCTAGATACACCTCACTCTGCCATAAGCTTCTTTTCTGAAAGTTACCTCTCTCTGTGAGCCAGGGAGCCTACCACACCATTTCCTGCCAGTCTTTTGGTCTCTACTATTGCCATTTATTTGCTGCTGCTTCTTACCATTACTCTGGTGTTAAAAGGCTCTGTTTCCTGGATCTATGAGGTAATCAGAAATTACCCCCTTCTGAACCATTTCCATCTCTAGTGTTACTCATTTAAGCCTAGTACAATGTCAAAACTAACAAACCCGCTCATTATTGTTCTATATACCTTATATACACGGACCACCTCCACACATGTGCCATCCACCTTATTTATATTATTTTAAAGTTATCCATTCATTGGGGGGGGAACAAGCACATAATTTGTATATATCCACCCAGTCATTTGATGTGAAATAGAAAGGCTAAAATGGTCATACTAAGTAATTCATTGCACCACATTCATTAAGTTTGAGGGTCATTTGTTATGCTGTAATGGGTAACTGGAGCAAAGCATATTAAATCAAAGAAAGTAAAGTTTATGATATATTAGGTTAAAAATTAGAATTAAGTTTATAATTATATTTATTCATAGTTCAAAGATTGGAAGAGAATACCTAAATGCTAAGAGTGGTTGTTTTAGGATGGTGATAGCTGCAGATTCTTTTCCCTTTCTTCTTTTTTTCCCATTTTTTAAATTATAAAACTGGAAAAACTAATTGCTAAGTTATTTGTTGCTTTTTACTGAGATTTTTGGTTTAATCAAAGTATTTAAGTAACTATTAAAATAGTGAGCCTCTTCCTGTGGACTGACTTGGTCTCTTGTTCTGTGCCAAAATATTCCTGACTGCTTTTATTGTTGATCAATCAGCCATACACTGAATGCAAGGTAGACATGATTGAAATGCATTCATTTATCATAAATTAAAGATCTTAATTGGAAACAGATACCAAATGCAGACATCTCCCATCTGCCAAGGGTAATGTTGACATTAAAAATTTCAGTGCAGTGAAACTCATTAATTGAATATTCTGGGGCTACACAACTCTTAACATCCATATGAAAGGGTTGACACAATCAGCTCTCCCTCGCATTCTGACTACTTGACAAAAAGGACTGCAGATAACACTTGGAATTTTCTAAGAAAGAAATATTAAATATCCAGAGTATGTTTTTAAAAATTCATAAAACTCCTCTCATCCCAAGTAGTTCTTAGTGATGACTGACCAAATTTGTAGCGAGGAACAAATTTGGAGCTTTTAAAAGTATATCATCTGTATATCTGTCACTTTGTCTTACTGTGTTGGCTTGCATGTTGCTATGATACTTGAATCTATGCCTGTGCATTTTCAAATACCAGCAATATTACCAATGGTGGAAAGGTTTCAACAGAACTTCCAGATTAAGGCAGACCAGGGCAAAAAACCTGGCAACATAGTTCCAAAGTTGAGTCATTAAAAATTCCATGGGTTGTAACAGAATATTGTTTGATATACTGCTAGAATATGAACACCCTAAGTTGGTAGACACTACATAAAAATATTTGCAGTAATGGACTGACAATCAAGATGATGGTTTAGAATTGGATAACAGTTTGTCTTACATTAAATTATGCATAAAGTCACGAGCAGTTGAAAATTAATAACAAGTATAAAATGTGTTAGTCTGCCTGCCATAGCCATAAAAACAGAAAATTTTCAGCAATAAATAGATGAGAAAATTATCATGAATGAGCTCCTGGCTAGAGCACTAGACTGCCCTGCCATGTGGAGACTATTCTGCTGCTACTCAGCTGTCCTGCACCAAGAGCACAAATATCACAGTTGAAGCCATTTTCTTCCCAAACATAGCCTCACTACCTCTGGCCTGTCTCAGAGCAAATACTTGAACTGTGGACCATTTGGATTCTCCCTAGCAGTGGCAGTTGCCTGGCTGAGATGGCTGCTAATTTATAAACTGAAGCAAATATTTTCTTGAGTTAAGTGATCAAAAAGGAGTTCAGGAAGAGAGCTGCCCTTCCCTCCTCTAGAGCAGTGAGCTCCTGAGCCAAGGTTATCAGATCAAGGGCCTCAGGCATGGAAGACTCTACCATATCAGTGCCACAGAAGAAACAGTCTACCTCAAACCCTACACAAAATCAAAACAAGATGTCACCTAAAAAGTGATCAAAACACAAAATCAGTGGATTTCCTTCTGAAGCTGGAAAGTCTGATAGAACTTTATGGCACATTGAACTTTCTGACACAAGATTCTTTTTTTTTAATTTTTTCCGTTTCCATTCATTCATTGTTGGACATTTCTTCCCTCCCAACCCTCCTCCTAGTACACTACACTCTTGGAAAAGTAAAAGAAAAATTCTTTCATTGTTTTACAATCTCTCCGCCCAGGTCCACTCCACTGTGCAGCCTTCGCTCTGGACTCCTGTCATGACAAAAATACCTAATCACATATCCCTTGTAAACAGTTTTCTCCCTCATCTATTTCAATGCAGTATACATTATTGAACTCATCTTTCTCAGTCTCCCCCCAACCCCGAGGTCAGTCCTGTTTTACAGTAGTGGCACCGTGAAGTATTTTTCCTTTTGTGACTGAAATACTTCACTCAGCATAATGTCCTGGAGAGTCACCCATTTTGAATAATATTGCATGAGTTCCTTGTTTTTCAATGCAGCGTAGTATTCCATTGTGTGAATATACCACAGCTTCTCTCTCCATTCATTTGTTGATGGGCACTTAGGTTGTTTCCAATTCCTTGCTATTGTGAACAAAGCCGTGATAAACATCTGCTTGGATGTCAGTTATGATCTCTTTGGGGTATATTCCCAGTAGTGGAATTGCTGGGTCAAATGGTATTTCTATTTCCAACTTTTTGAGAAAGCACCATACTGCCTTCAACAGTGGTTGCACCATTTTACACTCCCACAGTGAATAAGGGTTCCAGGTTCTCCACAACCTTGCCAACATTTGTTGCTTGCTGTTCTGTTAAATTTTGCTATTCTTACTGGGGTGAGATGATATCTCATAGTTGTTTTGATTTTCATCTCACTTACAGCTAGGGATTTTGAACATATATTCATGTGCTTGTTAGCCATCTGAAGGTCTTTTTCTGTGAAGTGTCTGTTCATATCCTGTGCCCATTTTTCTACTGAATTATTTACCTTTATCTTGTTGAGATGCTTAAATATTTTATAAATTCTAGATATAAGTCCCTTATCTGATATGTCATTACCAAATACTTTTTCCCAGTCTGTGACTTCGCTTTTTACCCTGTTGGAGAAATGTTTGTATGTGCATAGGGATTTGATTCTTAGATTAAAATTCTTAGGTTTGATTCATCTATTTTACCTTCTCCTGGTTGTAGTTTTTTCAGGATACTTGGAAGACTGTTTATGTTGTGGATTAGGACTTCTAGCATTCTTCCAAGCTTTTCTTTAATGAAGATTATGGTCCTTGATTTTAGTCCTATGTCCATGATGCACCTTGAGTTGGTTTTTGTATGTGGAGTGCGGTGTAGATCTTGCTTGAATCTTTTGCAGATACTTTTCCAATTTTGCCAACACCATTTGTTAAAAAGGCTTTCGTTTCTCCACTTAACTGATTTTATCTTCTTGTCAAAAATCAGTTGAACATAGATAATGGGCTAATCTCCGGGTTCTCAATTCTATTCCATTGATCTATATTTCTGTCATTGTACCAGTACCATGCTGTCTTAACCACCACGGCAGTGCAGTAGGATTTGAAATCAGGGAATGAGATACCTCCTACCTTTCTTCTGTTTTTAAGGAGTGCTTTGCTTATTTGGGGCTTCTTTCCATTCCAAATGAAAATGGAGATTACCTTTTCCATATCCTTGAAGAATGGGATTGGTATTTGTATAGGAATTGCATTAAACATGTAAATTGTCTTTGGTAGTATTGCCATTTTCACAATGTTGAGTCTTCCTATCCATGAGCAAAGGATATTCTTCCATTTCTCCAGGTGTCTTTTTGTTTCTTGTAGTAATGTTTTGCAATTTTCTTTGAATAGATTCTTTGTGCTTCTGATTAAATTTACTCCCAAGTATTTAATCTTTTGATTAGCTAATATGAATGGTATTGTTTTTCTTAGTTCCAGCTCTGTATTCTCTTTGTCACTTAAGAGAAATCCAACTGATATTTGTATGTTAATCTTGTATCCTGCTACTTTGCTGAATTGGTCCACTGTGTCCAATAGTTTTCTTGCTGAGTCTTTTGGGTTTTCTAAGTATACTATCATATCATTTGCGTAGAGAGATAATTTTACCTCCTCTTTGCCAATTTGGATATCTTTTATTCCCTTGTCTTGTCTGACACAACTTTCAACAAGTGAAAGGTAAACTCAAAGAATTCTAGAATTCTGCAAGGAAAAGCCAAGAGGAATGTACCAAAAAAGTCACAATCCAAGAAAATACAGATAAAATAAATGAATAATTGTTGTTGTTGTTGTTGTTATGTGCCGTCGAGTCGCTTGCGACTCATAGCGACCCTATGTACAACAGCCCTAAACCGTGCGCTATCCTGTGCCAATCTCATTGCCTCTGACACACCCATCTCGATTACCCCAGTCACTGAATCAATCCACCTCATAGAGGGTTTTCCCCTCCTGCGCTGTCCCTCTACTCTACCCAGCATGATGTCCCTCTCTAAGGACCTGTCTCTCCTTACAACATGTCCAAAGTATGTCAGATGAAGCCCCAGAATCCTTGCCTCCAAGGAGCAGCCTGGTTTAACCCTCTCTATGGTGAATCTGTTTGTTTTCCTGGCAGTCCATGGTACATTCAATAACAATAACTGCTGGCAAGGATGTGGAAATATTGGAAACCTTATTCACTGCTGGTGAAAGTGTAAAATGATGCAACCACTATGGAAGACAGTCTAGCAATTTCCCAAAAAATTAGAAATAAAAATATATTTGGCCCAGCAATTCCACTACTGGGAATATACCTTAAAGAAATCAGAACTTCCACCCAAAGAGATATATGCACACCTTTGTTTTTTGTTGCATTGTTCACAATCACAAAGAGATGGAAACAACCCTAATGTCCATCAATAAAAGAATGGATAGAGAATCTGTGGTATATTCACACAATGGAATACTATGCAGCACTGAAAAACAAGTATCTGATGAAATATTATGTGAAACAGCTAACCCTGGAGGATATTATGCTGAGTGAAATATCTCAGTCACAAAATGGTAGATACTGCATAATGCCACTGTTGTAAAAAATGATCGACATGGGGCTTGGGTGAAACTAAGAAAAGAGGGGATAAATAATGTATACTGCATTGAAACAGATGGGGAATAGAACTGCTTAAGAGGAATATATGATTAGATATTATTTGCAAGACAACAGTCCAGAATAAGAGCTGCATAGTAAAGTGGATTGGGAATGAGGGAGGAGGTATTCTACAACAATGATTTTTTTTTCAAAGAGAAAAGTGAACTAGGGATGGGTGGGTAGGAGGCAAATGTGCAACAGTGAATGAATGGAAATCCAAGTTCTCTATAAACTTCCATTAAAACCTCAATTTGAAAAAGAAATTGGAAGTATAAATGCCATTTGACTCAGCAATTCCACTACTAGGAATATACCCTGAAGAAACCAGAGCTGCCGTCCAAACAGATATTTGCACACCCATCTTTATTGCTGCGTTATTCACACTAGTAAAGAGACTGAAGTGCCCATCAACAAATGAATAGGTAGAAAAGTATGATATATTCACACATTGATATACTACGCAGCACTGGAAAAACAAGGAACTTATATAATATTATACAAAGTAGGTGACCCTGGAGGACATTCTGAGTTAAATATCTTAATCACGAAAGGTCAAATCCTGCATAACACCACTGTTATAAAACAGGAGTGACATGGGATTTGGGGGAAACTAGGAGGGGATTAATCATGAACACTGCATTGGAACAAATGAAGGAAAGAACTGTTTAAAAGGAGTCTATGATTAGGCATTATGTGTATGACAACAGTCCATAATAAGAGGTACATAGCAAAGTGGACTGAGGGAGGGAGGAAATTATTACACAATGAATAAATTTTTTTAAAGTAGGTGGGTAGGGACGCAAATGTACAACAATGAATGAATTAAAATCCAACTTTTCTATAAACTTTTGTTAAAATCACATTTTAAAAAGTCACAAATCATGAAAACAAACAAAAATAAATTAAAAACTCAATCCTTGCTTTGGAATCCCACAAGTTTTTAGATAAAATTTACTCAAAATGTGGTCACTTGACAAAAGACATAAACATCAACAACATTTTTGTAAGACATGTAGAATCTTAATCCAGACCTACTGGATCAGAATATCTGCTGTGAGGACCACATATATCCATGTTTACTAGTCACCTAAGAGGTTATGAAATGCACTGAAGTTTGAGAAAGGCTCATCTACATCTTCTGCATACGGAAAAACACTACTAACTTTTGTACCTCAAGATACTACCAAATGACTCATGCCCATGTTTGCATATCCATGACCCTCCTTTATATCTTCTCCCAAATTCCACATAAAAATATTAATACAGAGCATGGCCAAGTTAGTACTGTTTAGAAATAGTTCTGTTTATCTGTCAGCAAAATTATGGACTGGGTCAAGTTTGCTTTTCTTTCCTGGTGCTCTTTCCTTCTCCTCTTTTTCATCATCTACTTGTCCCATCTCTAACTTTTATATCTATTCTTTCAAGCTTTCATTGTAAGACTTAGACCCCTTGTTGTTGTTACATGCTATTGAGTTGAGTACGTACAACTCATAGTGATTCTATGAACTACGGATCTAATTCTATTCCATCTTCACACTTTCTGACACACGAGAGACCATTGGAGCATTCACCACATCAATCTGCCTGATTGAGGATCTTCCTCTCCTTCATTGACCCACTACCCTTTGAAGCATCATGTTCCTCCCTAAAGAATACCACCCCCAGAAACATGCCCAAAGTATGTGATACAAAACCTCATCATCCTTGCCTCCAAAGGTCCTCCGCATCCTCTCCATGACATATATATTTGTTTTTTGGCCGTCCATGGGATGTTCAGCGTTCTTCTCCAACACTACAACTCAAAGGCATCAATTCTTCTTCAGTCATCCCTAATCATTGTCCAGCTCTCTGATGAATAGCAAATGATCTGAAAGAACATGGCCTGAATCAGATGCACCTTGGTCCTCAAACTGACATCATTGTTGTTGTTGTTGTTATGTGCTGTCGAGTAGCCTGCGACTCATAGCGACCCTATGTACAACAGCCCTAAACTCCGCTCTGTCCTGTGCCAATTGCACTGTCTCTGACACTCCCATCCCAATTATCCCAGTCACTGAATCAATCCACCTCATAGAGGGCCTTCCTCTCCTGTG